>NW_028291483.1:0-188763 GCF_059453375.1 Lepisosteus platostomus | reverse complement strand
CGCGTTTTCTCAACCCTTGGAATCACAGTGTAACTGACTGGCTCAGAAGAGCCCACTGAGTCAGCCCTTAACCCCAGTGTGCAGAAGTTGTCAAAACGTGTTTTTCAGCACAAATAAAAACGTTTTGGCAACTTTGGTCACCAACATGTAAGTTATAGGGCAGGAACAGAACACTTTTCAAAACGTGTTTTTCAGCCCGAAATAAACGCGTTTTCTCAACCCTTGGAATCACAGTGTAACTGACTGGCTCAGAAGAGCCCACTGAGTCAGCCCTTAACCCCAGTGTGCAGAAGTTGTCAAAACGTGTTTTTCAGCACAAATAAACACGTTTTGGCAACTTTGGTCACCAACATGTAAGTTATAGGGCAGGAACAGAACACTTTTCAAAACGTGTTTTTCAGCCCGAGATAAACGCGTTTTCTCAACCCTTGGAATCACAGTGTAACTGACTGGCTCAGAAGAGCCCACTGAGTCAGCCCTTAACCCCAGTGTGCAGAAGTTGTCAAAACGTATTTTTCAGCACAAATAAACACGTTTTGGCAACTTTGGTCACCAACATGTAAGTTATAGGGCAGGAACAGAACACTTTTCAAAACGTGTTTTTCAGCCCGAGATAAACGCGTTTTCTCAACCCTTGGAATCACAGTGTAACTGACTGGCTCAGAAGAGCCCACTGAGTCAGCCCTTAACCCCAGTGTGCAGAAGTTGTCAAAACGTGTTTTTCAGCACAAATAAAAACGTTTTGGCAACTTTGGTCACCAACATGTAAGTTATAGGGCAGGAACAGAACACTTTTCAAAACGTGTTTTTCAGCCCGAAATAAACGCGTTTTCTCAACCCTTGGAATCACAGTGTAACTGACTGGCTCAGAAGAGCCCACTGAGTCAGCCCTTAACCCCAGTGTGCAGAAGTTGTCAAAACGTGTTTTTCAGCACAAATAAACACGTTTTGGCAACTTTGGTCACCAACATGTAAGTTATAGGGCAGGAACAGAACACTTTTCAAAACGTGTTTTTCAGCCCGAGATAAACGCGTTTTCTCAACCCTTGGAATCACAGTGTAACTGACTGGCTCAGAAGAGCCCACTGAGTCAGCCCTTAACCCCAGTGTGCAGAAGTTGTCAAAACGTGTTTTTCAGCACAAATAAAAACGTTTTGGCAACTTTGGTCACCAACATGTAAGTTATAGGGCAGGAACAGAACACTTTTCAAAACGTGTTTTTCAGCCCGAAATAAACGCGTTTTCTCAACCCTTGGAATCACAGTGTAACTGACTGGCTCAGAAGAGCCCACTGAGTCAGCCCTTAACCCCAGTGTGCAGAAGTTGTCAAAACGTGTTTTTCAGCACAAATAAACACGTTTTGGCAACTTTGGTCACCAACATGTAAGTTATAGGGCAGGAACAGAACACTTTTCAAAACGTGTTTTTCAGCCCGAAATAAACGCGTTTTCTCAACCCTTGGAATCACTGTGTAACTGACTGGCTCAGAAGAGCCCACTGAGTCAGCCCTTAACCCCAGTGTGCAGAAGTTGTCAAAACGTGTTTTTCAGCACAAATAAACACGTTTTGGCAACTTTGGTCACCAACATGTAAGTTATAGGGCAGGAACAGAACACTTTTCAAAACGTGTTTTTCAGCCCGAGATAAACGCGTTTTCTCAACCCTTGGAATCACAGTGTAACTGACTGGCTCAGAAGAGCCCACTGAGTCAGCCCTTAACCCCAGTGTGCAGAAGTTGTCAAAACGTGTTTTTCAGCACAAATAAACACGTTTTGGCAACTTTGGTCACCAACATGTAAGTTATAGGGCAGGAACAGAACACTTTTCAAAACGTGTTTTTCAGCCCGAGATAAACGCGTTTTCTCAACCCTTGGAATCACAGTGTAACTGACTGGCTCAGAAGAGCCCACTGAGTCAGCCCTTAACCCCAGTGTGCAGAAGTTGTCAAAACGTGTTTTTCAGCACAAATAAACAAGTTTTGGCAACTTTGGTCACCAACATGTAAGTTATAGGGCAGGAACAGAACACTTTTCAAAACGTGTTTTTCAGCCCGAGATAAACGCGTTTTCTAACCCTTGTAATCACAGTGTAACTGACTGGCTCAGAAGAGCCCACTGAGTCAGCCCTTAACCCCAGTGTGCAGAAGTTGTCAAAACGTGTTTTTCAGCACAAATAAACACGTTTTGGCAACTTTGGTCACCAACATGTAAGTTATAGGGCAGGAACAGCACACTTTTCAAAACGTGTTTTTCAGCCCGAGATAAACGCGTTTTCTCAACCCTTGGAATCACAGTGTAAGTGACTGGCTCAGAAGAGCCCACTGAGTCAGCCCTTAACCCCAGTGTGCAGAAGTTGTCAAAACGTGTTTTTCAGCACAAATAAACACGTTTTGGCAACTTTGGTCACCAACATGTAAGTTATAGGGCAGGAACAGAACACTTTTCAAAACGTGTTTTTCAGCCCGAAATAAACGCGTTTTCTCAACCCTTGGAATCACTGTGTAACTGACTGGCTCAGAAGAGCCCACTGAGTCAGCCCTTAACCCCAGTGTGCAGAAGTTGTCAAAACGTGTTTTTCAGCACAAATAAACACGTTTTGGCAACTTTGGTCACCAACATGTAAGTTATAGGGCAGGAACAGAACACTTTTCAAAACGTGTTTTTCAGCCCGAGATAAACGCGTTTTCTCAACCCTTGGAATCACAGTGTAACTGACTGGCTCAGAAGAGCCCACTGAGTCAGCCCTTAACCCCAGTGTGCAGAAGTTGTCAAAACGTGTTTTTCAGCACAAATAAACACGTTTTGGCAACTTTGGTCACCAACATGTAAGTTATAGGGCAGGAACAGAACACTTTTCAAAACGTGTTTTTCAGCCCGAGATAAACGCGTTTTCTCAACCCTTGGAATCACAGTGTAACTGACTGGCTCAGAAGAGCCCACTGAGTCAGCCCTTAACCCCAGTGTGCAGAAGTTGTCAAAACGTGTTTTTCAGCACAAATAAACACGTTTTGGCAACTTTGGTCACCAACATGTAAGTTATAGGGCAGGAACAGAACACTTTTCAAAACGTGTTTTTCAGCCCGAAATAAACGCGTTTTCTCAACCCTTGGAATCACTGTGTAACTGACTGGCTCAGAAGAGCCCACTGAGTCAGCCCTTAACCCCAGTGTGCAGAAGTTGTCAAAACGTGTTTTTCAGCACAAATAAACACGTTTTGGCAACTTTGGTCACCAACATGTAAGTTATAGGGCAGGAACAGAACACTTTTCAAAACGTGTTTTTCAGCCCGAGATAAACGCGTTTTCTCAACCCTTGGAATCACAGTGTAACTGACTGGCTCAGAAGAGCCCACTGAGTCAGCCCTTAACCCCAGTGTGCAGAAGTTGTCAAAACGTGTTTTTCAGCACAAATAAACACGTTTTGGCAACTTTGGTCACCAACATGTAAGTTATAGGGCAGGAACAGAACACTTTTCAAAACGTGTTTTTCAGCCCGAGATAAACGCGTTTTCTCAACCCTTGGAATCACAGTGTAACTGACTGGCTCAGAAGAGCCCACTGAGTCAGCCCTTAACCCCAGTGTGCAGAAGTTGTCAAAACGTGTTTTTCAGCACAAATAAACACGTTTTGGCAACTTTGGTCACCAACATGTAAGTTATAGGGCAGGAACAGAACACTTTTCAAAACGTGTTTTTCAGCCCGAGATAAACGCGTTTTCTAACCCTTGTAATCACAGTGTAACTGACTGGCTCAGAAGAGCCCACTGAGTCAGCCCTTAACCCCAGTGTGCAGAAGTTGTCAAAACGTGTTTTTCAGCACAAATAAACACGTTTTGGCAACTTTGGTCACCAACATGTAAGTTATAGGGCAGGAACAGCACACTTTTCAAAACGTGTTTTTCAGCCCGAGATAAACGCGTTTTCTCAACCCTTGGAATCACAGTGTAACTGACTGGCTCAGAAGAGCCCACTGAGTCAGCCCTTAACCCCAGTGTGCAGAAGTTGTCAAAACGTGTTTTTCAGCACAAATAAACACGTTTTGGCAACTTTGGTCACCAACATGTAAGTTATAGGGCAGGAACAGAACACTTTTCAAAACGTGTTTTTCAGCCCGAGATAAACGCGTTTTCTCAACCCTTGGAATCACAGTGTAACTGACTGGCTCAGAAGAGCCCACTGAGTCAGCCCTTAACCCCAGTGTGCAGAAGTTGTCAAAACGTGTTTTTCAGCACAAATAAACACGTTTTGGCAACTTTGGTCACCAACATGTAAGTTATAGGGCAGGAACAGCACACTTTTCAAAACGTGTTTTTCAGCCCGAGATAAACGCGTTTTCTCAACCCTTGGAATCACAGTGTAACTGACTGGCTCAGAAGAGCCCACTGAGTCAGCCCTTAACCCCAGTGTGCAGAAGTTGTCAAAACGTGTTTTTCAGCACAAATAAACACGTTTTGGCAACTTTGGTCACCAACATGTAAGTTATAGGGCAGGAACAGCACACTTTTCAAAACGTGTTTTTCAGCCCGAGATAAACGCGTTTTCTCAACCCTTGGAATCACAGTGTAACTGACTGGCTCAGAAGAGCCCACTGAGTCAGCCCTTAACCCCAGTGTGCAGAAGTTGTCAAAACGTGTTTTTCAGCACAAATAAACACGTTTTGGCAACTTTGGTCACCAACATGTAAGTTATAGGGCAGGAACAGAACACTTTTCAAAACGTGTTTTTCAGCCCGAGATAAACGCGTTTTCTCAACCCTTGGAATCACAGTGTAACTGACTGGCTCAGAAGAGCCCACTGAGTCAGCCCTTAACCCCAGTGTGCAGAAGTTGTCAAAACGTGTTTTTCAGCACAAATAAACACGTTTTGGCAACTTTGGTCACCAACATGTAAGTTATAGGGCAGGAACAGCACACTTTTCAAAACGTGTTTTCAGCCCGAGATAAACGCGTTTCCTCAACCCTTGGAATCACAGTGTAACTGACTGGCTCAGAAGAGCCCACTGAGTCAGCCCTTAACCCCAGTGTGCAGAAGTTGTCAAAACGTGTTTTTCAGCACAAATAAACACGTTTTGGCAACTTTGGTCACCAACATGTAAGTTATAGGGCAGGAACAGAACACTTTTCAAAACGTGTTTTTCAGCCCGAGATAAACGCGTTTTCTCAACCCTTGGAATCACAGTGTAACTGACTGGCTCAGAAGAGCCCACTGAGTCAGCCCTTAACCCCAGTGTGCAGAAGTTGTCAAAACGTGTTTTTCAGCACAAATAAACACGTTTTGGCAACTTTGGTCACCAACATGTAAGTTATAGGGCAGGAACAGAACACTTTTCAAAACGTGTTTTTCAGCCCGAGATAAACGCGTTTTCTCAACCCTTGGAATCACAGTGTAACTGACTGGCTCAGAAGAGCCCACTGAGTCAGCCCTTAACCCCAGTGTGCAGAAGTTGTCAAAACGTGTTTTTCAGCACAAATAAACACGTTTTGGCAACTTTGGTCACCAACATGTAAGTTATAGGGCAGGAACAGAACACTTTTCAAAACGTGTTTTTCAGCCCGAAATAAACGCGTTTTCTCAACCCTTGGAATCACAGTGTAACTGACTGGCTCAGAAGAGCCCACTGAGTCAGCCCTTAACCCCAGTGTGCAGAAGTTGTCAAAACGTGTTTTTCAGCACAAATAAACACGTTTTGGCAACTTTGGTCACCAACATGTAAGTTATAGGGCAGGAACAGAACACTTTTCAAAACGTGTTTTTCAGCCCGAAATAAACGCGTTTTCTCAACCCTTGGAATCACAGTGTAACTGACTGGCTCAGAAGAGCCCACTGAGTCAGCCCTTAACCCCAGTGTGCAGAAGTTGTCAAAACGTGTTTTTCAGCACAAATAAACACGTTTTGGCAACTTTGGTCACCAACATGTAAGTTATAGGGCAGGAACAGAACACTTTTCAAAACGTGTTTTTCAGCCCGAGATAAACGCGTTTTTTCAACCCTTGGAATCACAGTGTAACTGACTGGCTCAGAAGAGCCCACTGAGTCAGCCCTTAACCCCAGTGTGCAGAAGTTGTCAAAACGTGTTTTTCAGCACAAATAAACACGTTTTGGCAACTTTGGTCACCAACATGTAAGTTATAGGGCAGGAACAGAACACTTTTCAAAACGTGTTTTTCAGCCCGAAATAAACGCGTTTTCTCAACCCTTGGAATCACAGTGTAACTGACTGGCTCAGAAGAGCCCACTGAGTCAGCCCTTAACCCCAGTGTGCAGAAGTTGTCAAAACGTGTTTTTCAGCACAAATAAACACGTTTTGGCAACTTTGGTCACCAACATGTAAGTTATAGGGCAGGAACAGAACACTTTTCAAAACGTGTTTTTCAGCCCGAGATAAACGCGTTTTCTCAACCCTTGGAATCACAGTGTAACTGACTGGCTCAGAAGAGCCCACTGAGTCAGCCCTTAACCCCAGTGTGCAGAAGTTGTCAAAACGTGTTTTTCAGCACAAATAAACACGTTTTGGCAACTTTGGTCACCAACATGTAAGTTATAGGGCAGGAACAGAACACTTTTCAAAACGTGTTTTTCAGCCCGAGATAAACGCGTTTTCTCAACCCTTGGAATCACAGTGTAACTGACTGGCTCAGAAGAGCCCACTGAGTCAGCCCTTAACCCCAGTGTGCAGAAGTTGTCAAAACGTGTTTTTCAGCACAAATAAACACGTTTTGGCAACTTTGGTCACCAACATGTAAGTTATAGGGCAGGAACAGAACACTTTTCAAAACGTGTTTTTCAGCCCGAAATAAACGCGTTTTCTCAACCCTTGGAATCACTGTGTAACTGACTGGCTCAGAAGAGCCCACTGAGTCAGCCCTTAACCCCAGTGTGCAGAAGTTGTCAAAACGTGTTTTTCAGCACAAATAAACACGTTTTGGCAACTTTGGTCACCAACATGTAAGTTATAGGGCAGGAACAGAACACTTTTCAAAACGTGTTTTTCAGCCCGAGATAAACGCGTTTTCTCAACCCTTGGAATCACAGTGTAACTGACTGGCTCAGAAGTGCCCACTGAGTCAGCCCTTAACCCCAGTGTGCAGAAGTTGTCAAAACGTGTTTTTCAGCACAAATAAACACGTTTTGGCAACTTTGGTCACCAACATGTAAGTTATAGGGCAGGAACAGAACACTTTTCAAAACGTGTTTTTCAGCCCGAAATAAACGCGTTTTCTCAACCCTTGGAATCACAGTGTAACTGACTGGCTCAGAAGAGCCCACTGAGTCAGCCCTTAAACCCAGTGTGCAGAAGTTGTCAAAACGTGTTTTTCAGCACAAATAAACACGTTTTGGCAACTTTGGTCACCAACATGTAAGTTATAGGGCAGGAACAGAACACTTTTCAAAACGTGTTTTTCAGCCCGAGATAAACGCGTTTTCTCAACCCTTGGAATCACAGTGTAACTGACTGGCTCAGAAGAGCCCACTGAGTCAGCCCTTAACCCCAGTGTGCAGAAGTTGTCAAAACGTGTTTTTCAGCACAAATAAACACGTTTTGGCAACTTTGGTCACCAACATGTAAGTTATAGGGCAGGAACAGAACACTTTTCAAAACGTGTTTTTCAGCCCGAGATAAACGCGTTTTCTCAACCCTTGGAATCACAGTGTAACTGACTGGCTCAGAAGAGCCCACTGAGTCAGCCCTTAACCCCAGTGTGCAGAAGTTGTCAAAACGTGTTTTTCAGCACAAATAAACACGTTTTGGCAACTTTGGTCACCAACATGTAAGTTATAGGGCAGGAACAGAACACTTTTCAAAACGTGTTTTTCAGCCCGAAATAAACGCGTTTTCTCAACCCTTGGAATCACTGTGTAACTGACTGGCTCAGAAGAGCCCACTGAGTCAGCCCTTAACCCCAGTGTGCAGAAGTTGTCAAAACGTGTTTTTCAGCACAAATAAACACGTTTTGGCAACTTTGGTCACCAACATGTAAGTTATAGGGCAGGAACAGAACACTTTTCAAAACGTGTTTTTCAGCCCGAGATAAACGCGTTTTCTCAACCCTTGGAATCACAGTGTAACTGACTGGCTCAGAAGTGCCCACTGAGTCAGCCCTTAACCCCAGTGTGCAGAAGTTGTCAAAACGTGTTTTTCAGCACAAATAAACACGTTTTGGCAACTTTGGTCACCAACATGTAAGTTATAGGGCAGGAACAGAACACTTTTCAAAACGTGTTTTTCAGCCCGAAATAAACGCGTTTTCTCAACCCTTGGAATCACAGTGTAACTGACTGGCTCAGAAGAGCCCACTGAGTCAGCCCTTAACCCCAGTGTGCAGAAGTTGTCAAAACGTGTTTTTCAGCACAAATAAACACGTTTTGGCAACTTTGGTCACCAACATGTAAGTTATAGGGCAGGAACAGAACACTTTTCAAAACGTGTTTTTCAGCCCGAGATAAACGCGTTTTCTCAACCCTTGGAATCACAGTGTAACTGACTGGCTCAGAAGAGCCCACTGAGTCAGCCCTTAACCCCAGTGTGCAGAAGTTGTCAAAACGTGTTTTTCAGCACAAATAAACACGTTTTGGCAACTTTGGTCACCAACATGTAAGTTATAGGGCAGGAACAGAACACTTTTCAAAACGTGTTTTTCAGCCCGAGATAAACGCGTTTCCTCAACCCTTGGAATCACAGTGTAACTGACTGGCTCAGAAGAGCCCACTGAGTCAGCCCTTAACCCCAGTGTGCAGAAGTTGTCAAAACGTGTTTTTCAGCACAAATAAACACGTTTTGGCAACTTTGGTCACCAACATGTAAGTTATAGGGCAGGAACAGAACACTTTTCAAAACGTGTTTTTCAGCCCGAGATAAACGCGTTTTCTCAACCCTTGGAATCACAGTGTAACTGACTGGCTCAGAAGAGCCCACTGAGTCAGCCCTTAACCCCAGTGTGCAGAAGTTGTCAAAACGTGTTTTTCAGCACAAATAAACACGTTTTGGCAACTTTGGTCACCAACATGTAAGTTATAGGGCAGGAACAGAACACTTTTCAAAACGTGTTTTTCAGCCCGAGATAAACGCGTTTTCTCAACCCTTGGAATCACAGTGTAACTGACTGGCTCAGAAGAGCCCACTGAGTCAGCCCTTAACCCCAGTGTGCAGAAGTTGTCAAAACGTGTTTTTCAGCACAAATAAACACGTTTTGGCAACTTTGGTCACCAACATGTAAGTTATAGGGCAGGAACAGAACACTTTTCAAAACGTGTTTTTCAGCCCGAAATAAACGCGTTTTCTCAACCCTTGGAATCACAGTGTAACTGACTGGCTCAGAAGAGCCCACTGAGTCAGCCCTTAACCCCAGTGTGCAGAAGTTGTCAAAACGTGTTTTTCAGCACAAATAAACACGTTTTGGCAACTTTGGTCACCAACATGTAAGTTATAGGGCAGGAACAGAACACTTTTCAAAACGTGTTTTTCAGCCCGAAATAAACGCGTTTTCTCAACCCTTGGAATCACAGTGTAACTGACTGGCTCAGAAGAGCCCACTGAGTCAGCCCTTAACCCCAGTGTGCAGAAGTTGTCAAAACGTGTTTTTCAGCACAAATAAACACGTTTTGGCAACTTTGGTCACCAACATGTAAGTTATAGGGCAGGAACAGAACACTTTTCAAAACGTGTTTTTCAGCCCGAGATAAACGCGTTTTTTCAACCCTTGGAATCACAGTGTAACTGACTGGCTCAGAAGAGCCCACTGAGTCAGCCCTTAACCCCAGTGTGCAGAAGTTGTCAAAACGTGTTTTTCAGCACAAATAAACACGTTTTGGCAACTTTGGTCACCAACATGTAAGTTATAGGGCAGGAACAGAACACTTTTCAAAACGTGTTTTTCAGCCCGAAATAAACGCGTTTTCTCAACCCTTGGAATCACAGTGTAACTGACTGGCTCAGAAGAGCCCACTGAGTCAGCCCTTAACCCCAGTGTGCAGAAGTTGTCAAAACGTGTTTTTCAGCACAAATAAACACGTTTTGGCAACTTTGGTCACCAACATGTAAGTTATAGGGCAGGAACAGAACACTTTTCAAAACGTGTTTTTCAGCCCGAGATAAACGCGTTTTCTCAACCCTTGGAATCACAGTGTAACTGACTGGCTCAGAAGAGCCCACTGAGTCAGCCCTTAACCCCAGTGTGCAGAAGTTGTCAAAACGTGTTTTTCAGCACAAATAAACACGTTTTGGCAACTTTGGTCACCAACATGTAAGTTATAGGGCAGGAACAGAACACTTTTCAAAACGTGTTTTTCAGCCCGAGATAAACGCGTTTTCTCAACCCTTGGAATCACAGTGTAACTGACTGGCTCAGAAGAGCCCACTGAGTCAGCCCTTAACCCCAGTGTGCAGAAGTTGTCAAAACGTGTTTTTCAGCACAAATAAACACGTTTTGGCAACTTTGGTCACCAACATGTAAGTTATAGGGCAGGAACAGAACACTTTTCAAAACGTGTTTTTCAGCCCGAAATAAACGCGTTTTCTCAACCCTTGGAATCACTGTGTAACTGACTGGCTCAGAAGAGCCCACTGAGTCAGCCCTTAACCCCAGTGTGCAGAAGTTGTCAAAACGTGTTTTTCAGCACAAATAAACACGTTTTGGCAACTTTGGTCACCAACATGTAAGTTATAGGGCAGGAACAGAACACTTTTCAAAACGTGTTTTTCAGCCCGAGATAAACGCGTTTTCTCAACCCTTGGAATCACAGTGTAACTGACTGGCTCAGAAGTGCCCACTGAGTCAGCCCTTAACCCCAGTGTGCAGAAGTTGTCAAAACGTGTTTTTCAGCACAAATAAACACGTTTTGGCAACTTTGGTCACCAACATGTAAGTTATAGGGCAGGAACAGAACACTTTTCAAAACGTGTTTTTCAGCCCGAAATAAACGCGTTTTCTCAACCCTTGGAATCACAGTGTAACTGACTGGCTCAGAAGAGCCCACTGAGTCAGCCCTTAAACCCAGTGTGCAGAAGTTGTCAAAACGTGTTTTTCAGCACAAATAAACACGTTTTGGCAACTTTGGTCACCAACATGTAAGTTATAGGGCAGGAACAGAACACTTTTCAAAACGTGTTTTTCAGCCCGAGATAAACGCGTTTTCTCAACCCTTGGAATCACAGTGTAACTGACTGGCTCAGAAGAGCCCACTGAGTCAGCCCTTAACCCCAGTGTGCAGAAGTTGTCAAAACGTGTTTTTCAGCACAAATAAACACGTTTTGGCAACTTTGGTCACCAACATGTAAGTTATAGGGCAGGAACAGAACACTTTTCAAAACGTGTTTTTCAGCCCGAGATAAACGCGTTTCCTCAACCCTTGGAATCACAGTGTAACTGACTGGCTCAGAAGAGCCCACTGAGTCAGCCCTTAACCCCAGTGTGCAGAAGTTGTCAAAACGTGTTTTTCAGCACAAATAAACACGTTTTGGCAACTTTGGTCACCAACATGTAAGTTATAGGGCAGGAACAGAACACTTTTCAAAACGTGTTTTTCAGCCCGAGATAAACGCGTTTTCTCAACCCTTGGAATCACAGTGTAACTGACTGGCTCAGAAGAGCCCACTGAGTCAGCCCTTAACCCCAGTGTGCAGAAGTTGTCAAAACGTGTTTTTCAGCACAAATAAACACGTTTTGGCAACTTTGGTCACCAACATGTAAGTTATAGGGCAGGAACAGAACACTTTTCAAAACGTGTTTTTCAGCCCGAGATAAACGCGTTTTCTCAACCCTTGGAATCACAGTGTAACTGACTGGCTCAGAAGAGCCCACTGAGTCAGCCCTTAACCCCAGTGTGCAGAAGTTGTCAAAACGTGTTTTTCAGCACAAATAAACACGTTTTGGCAACTTTGGTCACCAACATGTAAGTTATAGGGCAGGAACAGAACACTTTTCAAAACGTGTTTTTCAGCCCGAGATAAACGCGTTTTCTCAACCCTTGGAATCACAGTGTAACTGACTGGCTCAGAAGAGCCCACTGAGTCAGCCCTTAACCCCAGTGTGCAGAAGTTGTCAAAACGTGTTTTTCAGCACAAATAAACACGTTTTGGCAACTTTGGTCACCAACATGTAAGTTATAGGGCAGGAACAGAACACTTTTCAAAACGTGTTTTTCAGCCCGAGATAAACGCGTTTTCTCAACCCTTGGAATCACAGTGTAACTGACTGGCTCAGAAGAGCCCACTGAGTCAGCCCTTAACCCCAGTGTGCAGAAGTTGTCAAAACGTGTTTTTCAGCACAAATAAACACGTTTTGGCAACTTTGGTCACCAACATGTAAGTTATAGGGCAGGAACAGAACACTTTTCAAAACGTGTTTTTCAGCCCGAGATAAACGCGTTTTCTCAACCCTTGGAATCACAGTGTAACTGACTGGCTCAGAAGAGCCCACTGAGTCAGCCCTTAACCCCAGTGTGCAGAAGTTGTCAAAACGTGTTTTTCAGCACAAATAAACACGTTTTGGCAACTTTGGTCACCAACATGTAAGTTATAGGGCAGGAACAGAACACTTTTCAAAACGTGTTTTTCAGCCCGAGATAAACGCGTTTTCTCAACCCTTGGAATCACAGTGTAACTGACTGGCTCAGAAGAGCCCACTGAGTCAGCCCTTAACCCCCGTGTGCAGAAGTTGTCAAAACGTGTTTTTCAGCACAAATAAACACGTTTTGGCAACTTTGGTCACCAACATGTAAGTTATAGGGCAGGAACAGCACACTTTTCAAAACGTGTTTTTCAGCCCGAGATAAACGCGTTTTCTCAACCCTTGGAATCACAGTGTAACTGACTGGCTCAGAAGAGCCCACTGAGTCAGCCCTTAACCCCAGTGTGCAGAAGTTGTCAAAACGTGTTTTTCAGCACAAATAAACACGTTTTGGCAACTTTGGTCACCAACATGTAAGTTATAGGGCAGGAACAGAACACTTTTCAAAACGTGTTTTTCAGCCCGAGATAAACGCGTTTTCTCAACCCTTGGAATCACAGTGTAACTGACTGGCTCAGAAGAGCCCACTGAGTCAGCCCTTAAGCCCAGTGTGCAGAAGTTGTCAAAACGTGTTTTTCAGCACAAATAAACACGTTTTGGCAACTTTGGTCACCAACATGTAAGTTATAGGGCAGGAACAGAACACTTTTCAAAACGTGTTTTTCAGCCCGAGATAAACGCGTTTTCTCAACCCTTGGAATCACAGTGTAACTGACTGGCTCAGAAGAGCCCACTGAGTCAGCCCTTAACCCCAGTGTGCAGAAGTTGTCAAAACGTGTTTTTCAGCACAAATAAACACGTTTTGGCAACTTTGGTCACCAACATGTAAGTTATAGGGCAGGAACAGAACACTTTTCAAAACGTGTTTTTCAGCCCGAGATAAACGCGTTTTCTCAACCCTTGGAATCACAGTGTAACTGACTGGCTCAGAAGAGCCCACTGAGTCAGCCCTTAACCCCAGTGTGCAGAAGTTGTCAAAACGTGTTTTTCAGCACAAATAAACACGTTTTGGCAACTTTGGTCACCAACATGTAAGTTATAGGGCAGGAACAGAACACTTTTCAAAACGTGTTTTTCAGCCCGAAATAAACGCGTTTTCTCAACCCTTGGAATCACAGTGTAACTGACTGGCTCAGAAGAGCCCACTGAGTCAGCCCTTAACCCCAGTGTGCAGAAGTTGTCAAAACGTGTTTTTCAGCACAAATAAACACGTTTTGGCAACTTTGGTCACCAACATGTAAGTTATAGGGCAGGAACAGAACACTTTTCAAAACGTGTTTTTCAGCCCGAAATAAACGCGTTTTCTCAACCCTTGGAATCACAGTGTAACTGACTGGCTCAGAAGAGCCCACTGAGTCAGCCCTTAACCCCAGTGTGCAGAAGTTGTCAAAACGTGTTTTTCAGCACAAATAAACACGTTTTGGCAACTTTGGTCACCAACATGTAAGTTATAGGGCAGGAACAGAACACTTTTCAAAACGTGTTTTTCAGCCCGAGATAAACGCGTTTTCTCAACCCTTGGAATCACAGTGTAACTGACTGGCTCAGAAGAGCCCACTGAGTCAGCCCTTAACCCCAGTGTGCAGAAGTTGTCAAAACGTGTTTTTCAGCACAAATAAACACGTTTTGGCAACTTTGGTCACCAACATGTAAGTTATAGGGCAGGAACAGAACACTTTTCAAAACGTGTTTTTCAGCCCGAAATAAACGCGTTTTCTCAACCCTTGGAATCACTGTGTAACTGACTGGCTCAGAAGAGCCCACTGAGTCAGCCCTTAACCCCAGTGTGCAGAAGTTGTCAAAACGTGTTTTTCAGCACAAATAAACACGTTTTGGCAACTTTGGTCACCAACATGTAAGTTATAGGGCAGGAACAGAACACTTTTCAAAACGTGTTTTTCAGCCCGAGATAAACGCGTTTTCTCAACCCTTGGAATCACAGTGTAACTGACTGGCTCAGAAGAGCCCACTGAGTCAGCCCTTAACCCCAGTGTGCAGAAGTTGTCAAAACGTGTTTTTCAGCACAAATAAACACGTTTTGGCAACTTTGGTCACCAACATGTAAGTTATAGGGCAGGAACAGAACACTTTTCAAAACGTGTTTTTCAGCCCGAGATAAACGCGTTTTCTCAACCCTTGGAATCACAGTGTAACTGACTGGCTCAGAAGAGCCCACTGAGTCAGCCCTTAACCCCAGTGTGCAGAAGTTGTCAAAACGTGTTTTTCAGCACAAATAAACACGTTTTGGCAACTTTGGTCACCAACATGTAAGTTATAGGGCAGGAACAGAACACTTTTCAAAACGTGTTTTTCAGCCCGAGATAAACGCGTTTTCTCAACCCTTGGAATCACAGTGTAACTGACTGGCTCAGAAGAGCCCACTGAGTCAGCCCTTAACCCCAGTGTGCAGAAGTTGTCAAAACGTGTTTTTCAGCACAAATAAACACGTTTTGGCAACTTTGGTCACCAACATGTAAGTTATAGGGCAGGAACAGCACACTTTTCAAAACGTGTTTTTCAGCCCGAGATAAACGCGTTTTCTCAACCCTTGGAATCACAGTGTAACTGACTGGCTCAGAAGAGCCCACTGAGTCAGCCCTTAACCCCAGTGTGCAGAAGTTGTCAAAACGTGTTTTTCAGCACAAATAAACACGTTTTGGCAACTTTGGTCACCAACATGTAAGTTATAGGGCAGGAACAGAACACTTTTCAAAACGTGTTTTTCAGCCCGAGATAAACGCGTTTTCTCAACCCTTGGAATCACAGTGTAACTGACTGGCTCAGAAGAGCCCACTGAGTCAGCCCTTAACCCCAGTGTGCAGAAGTTGTCAAAACGTGTTTTTCAGCACAAATAAACACGTTTTGGCAACTTTGGTCACCAACATGTAAGTTATAGGGCAGGTTCAGAACACTTTTCAAAACGTGTTTTTCAGCCCGAGATAAACGCGTTTTCTCAACCCTTGGAATCACAGTGTAACTGACTGGCTCAGAAGAGCCCACTGAGTCAGCCCTTAACCCCAGTGTGCAGAAGTTGTCAAAACGTGTTTTTCAGCACAAATAAACACGTTTTGGCAACTTTGGTCACCAACATGTAAGTTATAGGGCAGGAACAGAACACTTTTCAAAACGTGTTTTTCAGCCCGAGATAAACGCGTTTTCTCAACCCTTGGAATCACAGTGTAACTGACTGGCTCAGAAGAGCCCACTGAGTCAGCCCTTAACCCCAGTGTGCAGAAGTTGTCAAAACGTGTTTTTCAGCACAAATAAACACGTTTTGGCAACTTTGGTCACCAACATGTAAGTTATAGGGCAGGAACAGAACACTTTTCAAAACGTGTTTTTCAGCCCGAGATAAACGCGTTTTCTCAACCCTTGGAATCACAGTGTAACTGACTGGCTCAGAAGAGCCCACTGAGTCAGCCCTTAACCCCAGTGTGCAGAAGTTGTCAAAACGTGTTTTTCAGCACAAATAAACACGTTTTGGCAACTTTGGTCACCAACATGTAAGTTATAGGGCAGGAACAGAACACTTTTCAAAACGTGTTTTTCAGCCCGAGATAAACGCGTTTTCTCAACCCTTGGAATCACAGTGTAACTGACTGGCTCAGAAGAGCCCACTGAGTCAGCCCTTAACCCCAGTGTGCAGAAGTTGTCAAAACGTGTTTTTCAGCACAAATAAACACGTTTTGGCAACTTTGGTCACCAACATGTAAGTTATAGGGCAGGTTCAGAACACTTTTCAAAACGTGTTTTTCAGCCCGAGATAAACGCGTTTTCTCAACCCTTGGAATCACAGTGTAACTGACTGGCTCAGAAGAGCCCACTGAGTCAGCCCTTAACCCCAGTGTGCAGAAGTTGTCAAAACGTGTTTTTCAGCACAAATAAACACGTTTTGGCAACTTTGGTCACCAACATGTAAGTTATAGGGCAGGAACAGAACACTTTTCAAAACGTGTTTTTCAGCCCGAGATAAACGCGTTTTCTCAACCCTTGGAATCACAGTGTAACTGACTGGCTCAGAAGAGCCCACTGAGTCAGCCCTTAACCCCAGTGTGCAGAAGTTGTCAAAACGTGTTTTTCAGCACAAATAAACACGTTTTGGCAACTTTGGTCACCAACATGTAAGTTATAGGGCAGGAACAGAACACTTTTCAAAACGTGTTTTTCAGCCCGAGATAAACGCGTTTTCTCAACCCTTGGAATCACAGTGTAACTGACTGGCTCAGAAGAGCCCACTGAGTCAGCCCTTAACCCCAGTGTGCAGAAGTTGTCAAAACGTGTTTTTCAGCACAAATAAACACGTTTTGGCAACTTTGGTCACCAACATGTAAGTTATAGGGCAGGAACAGAACACTTTTCAAAACGTGTTTTTCAGCCCGAGATAAACGCGTTTTCTCAACCCTTGGAATCACAGTGTAACTGACTGGCTCAGAAGAGCCCACTGAGTCAGCCCTTAACCCCAGTGTGCAGAAGTTGTCAAAACGTGTTTTTCAGCACAAATAAACACGTTTTGGCAACTTTGGTCACCAACATGTAAGTTATAGGGCAGGAACAGAACACTTTTCAAAACGTGTTTTTCAGCCCGAGATAAACGCGTTTCCTCAACCCTTGGAATCACAGTGTAACTGACTGGCTCAGAAGAGCCCACTGAGTCAGCCCTTAACCCCAGTGTGCAGAAGTTGTCAAAACGTGTTTTTCAGCACAAATAAACACGTTTTGGCAACTTTGGTCACCAACATGTAAGTTATAGGGCAGGAACAGAACACTTTTCAAAACGTGTTTTTCAGCCCGAGATAAACGCGTTTTCTCAACCCTTGGAATCACAGTGTAACTGACTGGCTCAGAAGAGCCCACTGAGTCAGCCCTTAACCCCAGTGTGCAGAAGTTGTCAAAACGTGTTTTTCAGCACAAATAAACACGTTTTGGCAACTTTGGTCACCAACATGTAAGTTATAGGGCAGGAACAGAACACTTTTCAAAACGTGTTTTTCAGCCCGAGATAAACGCGTTTTCTCAACCCTTGGAATCACAGTGTAACTGACTGGCTCAGAAGAGCCCACTGAGTCAGCCCTTAACCCCAGTGTGCAGAAGTTGTCAAAACGTGTTTTTCAGCACAAATAAACACGTTTTGGCAACTTTGGTCACCAACATGTAAGTTATAGGGCAGGAACAGAACACTTTTCAAAACGTGTTTTTCAGCCCGAGATAAACGCGTTTTCTCAACCCTTGGAATCACAGTGTAACTGACTGGCTCAGAAGAGCCCACTGAGTCAGCCCTTAACCCCAGTGTGCAGAAGTTGTCAAAACGTGTTTTTCAGCACAAATAAACACGTTTTGGCAACTTTGGTCACCAACATGTAAGTTATAGGGCAGGAACAGAACACTTTTCAAAACGTGTTTTTCAGCCCGAGATAAACGCGTTTTCTCAACCCTTGGAATCACAGTGTAACTGACTGGCTCAGAAGA
This sequence comes from Lepisosteus platostomus, assembly GCF_059453375.1. Lineage (NCBI taxonomy): Eukaryota > Metazoa > Chordata > Actinopteri > Semionotiformes > Lepisosteidae > Lepisosteus > Lepisosteus platostomus. The sequence continues at coordinate 170,794 of NW_028291483.1, read as the reverse complement.
GCCCACTGAGTCAGCCCTTAACCCCAGTGTGCAGAAGTTGTCAAAACGTGTTTTTCAGCACAAATAAACACGTTTTGGCAACTTTGGTCACCAACATGTAAGTTATAGGGCAGGAACAGAACACTTTTCAAAACGTGTTTTTCAGCCCGAAATAAACGCGTTTTCTCAACCCTTGGAATCACAGTGTAACTGACTGGCTCAGAAGAGCCCACTGAGTCAGCCCTTAACCCCAGTGTGCAGAAGTTGTCAAAACGTGTTTTTCAGCACAAATAAACACGTTTTGGCAACTTTGGTCACCAACATGTAAGTTATAGGGCAGGAACAGAAAACTTTTCAAAACGTGTTTTTCAGCCCGAAATAAACGCGTTTTCTCAACCCTTGGAATCACAGTGTAACTGACTGGCTCAGAAGAGCCCACTGAGTCAGCCCTTAACCCCAGTGTGCAGAAGTTGTCAAAACGTGTTTTTCAGCACAAATAAACACGTTTTGGCAACTTTGGTCACCAACATGTAAGTTATAGGGCAGGAACAGAACACTTTTCAAAACGTGTTTTTCAGCCCGAGATAAACGCGTTTTCTCAACCCTTGGAATCACAGTGTAACTGACTGGCTCAGAAGAGCCCACTGAGTCAGCCCTTAACCCCAGTGTGCAGAAGTTGTCAAAACGTGTTTTTCAGCACAAATAAACACGTTTTGGCAACTTTGGTCACCAACATGTAAGTTATAGGGCAGGAACAGAACACTTTTCAAAACGTGTTTTTCAGCCCGAAATAAACGCGTTTTCTCAACCCTTGGAATCACTGTGTAACTGACTGGCTCAGAAGAGCCCACTGAGTCAGCCCTTAACCCCAGTGTGCAGAAGTTGTCAAAACGTGTTTTTCAGCACAAATAAACACGTTTTGGCAACTTTGGTCACCAACATGTAAGTTATAGGGCAGGAACAGAACACTTTTCAAAACGTGTTTTTCAGCCCGAGATAAACGCGTTTTCTCAACCCTTGGAATCACAGTGTAACTGACTGGCTCAGAAGAGCCCACTGAGTCAGCCCTTAACCCCAGTGTGCAGAAGTTGTCAAAACGTGTTTTTCAGCACAAATAAACACGTTTTGGCAACTTTGGTCACCAACATGTAAGTTATAGGGCAGGAACAGAACACTTTTCAAAACGTGTTTTTCAGCCCGAGATAAACGCGTTTTCTCAACCCTTGGAATCACAGTGTAACTGACTGGCTCAGAAGAGCCCACTGAGTCAGCCCTTAACCCCAGTGTGCAGAAGTTGTCAAAACGTGTTTTTCAGCACAAATAAACATGTTTTGGCAACTTTGGTCACCAACATGTAAGTTATAGGGCAGGAACAGAACACTTTTCAAAACGTGTTTTTCAGCCCGAGATAAACGCGTTTTCTCAACCCTTGGAATCACAGTGTAACTGACTGGCTCAGAAGAGCCCACTGAGTCAGCCCTTAACCCCAGTGTGCAGAAGTTGTCAAAACGTGTTTTTCAGCACAAATAAACACGTTTTGGCAACTTTGGTCACCAACATGTAAGTTATAGGGCAGGAACAGCACACTTTTCAAAACGTGTTTTTCAGCCCGAGATAAACGCGTTTTCTCAACCCTTGGAATCACAGTGTAACTGACTGGCTCAGAAGAGCCCACTGAGTCAGCCCTTAACCCCAGTGTGCAGAAGTTGTCAAAACGTGTTTTTCAGCACAAATAAACACGTTTTGGCAACTTTGGTCACCAACATGTAAGTTATAGGGCAGGAACAGAACACTTTTCAAAACGTGTTTTTCAGCCCGAGATAAACGCGTTTTCTCAACCCTTGGAATCACAGTGTAACTGACTGGCTCAGAAGAGCCCACTGAGTCAGCCCTTAACCCCAGTGTGCAGAAGTTGTCAAAACGTGTTTTTCAGCACAAATAAACACGTTTTGGCAACTTTGGTCACCAACATGTAAGTTATAGGGCAGGTTCAGAACACTTTTCAAAACGTGTTTTTCAGCCCGAGATAAACGCGTTTTCTCAACCCTTGGAATCACAGTGTAACTGACTGGCTCAGAAGAGCCCACTGAGTCAGCCCTTAACCCCAGTGTGCAGAAGTTGTCAAAACGTGTTTTTCAGCACAAATAAACACGTTTTGGCAACTTTGGTCACCAACATGTAAGTTATAGGGCAGGAACAGAACACTTTTCAAAACGTGTTTTTCAGCCCGAGATAAACGCGTTTTCTCAACCCTTGGAATCACAGTGTAACTGACTGGCTCAGAAGAGCCCACTGAGTCAGCCCTTAACCCCAGTGTGCAGAAGTTGTCAAAACGTGTTTTTCAGCACAAATAAACACGTTTTGGCAACTTTGGTCACCAACATGTAAGTTATAGGGCAGGAACAGAACACTTTTCAAAACGTGTTTTTCAGCCCGAGATAAACGCGTTTTCTCAACCCTTGGAATCACAGTGTAACTGACTGGCTCAGAAGAGCCCACTGAGTCAGCCCTTAACCCCAGTGTGCAGAAGTTGTCAAAACGTGTTTTTCAGCACAAATAAACACGTTTTGGCAACTTTGGTCACCAACATGTAAGTTATAGGGCAGGAACAGAACACTTTTCAAAACGTGTTTTTCAGCCCGAGATAAACGCGTTTTCTCAACCCTTGGAATCACAGTGTAACTGACTGGCTCAGAAGAGCCCACTGAGTCAGCCCTTAACCCCAGTGTGCAGAAGTTGTCAAAACGTGTTTTTCAGCACAAATAAACACGTTTTGGCAACTTTGGTCACCAACATGTAAGTTATAGGGCAGGAACAGAACACTTTTCAAAACGTGTTTTTCAGCCCGAGATAAACGCGTTTCCTCAACCCTTGGAATCACAGTGTAACTGACTGGCTCAGAAGAGCCCACTGAGTCAGCCCTTAACCCCAGTGTGCAGAAGTTGTCAAAACGTGTTTTTCAGCACAAATAAACACGTTTTGGCAACTTTGGTCACCAACATGTAAGTTATAGGGCAGGAACAGAACACTTTTCAAAACGTGTTTTTCAGCCCGAGATAAACGCGTTTTCTCAACCCTTGGAATCACAGTGTAACTGACTGGCTCAGAAGAGCCCACTGAGTCAGCCCTTAACCCCAGTGTGCAGAAGTTGTCAAAACGTGTTTTTCAGCACAAATAAACACGTTTTGGCAACTTTGGTCACCAACATGTAAGTTATAGGGCAGGAACAGAACACTTTTCAAAACGTGTTTTTCAGCCCGAGATAAACGCGTTTTCTCAACCCTTGGAATCACAGTGTAACTGACTGGCTCAGAAGAGCCCACTGAGTCAGCCCTTAACCCCAGTGTGCAGAAGTTGTCAAAACGTGTTTTTCAGCACAAATAAACACGTTTTGGCAACTTTGGTCACCAACATGTAAGTTATAGGGCAGGAACAGAACACTTTTCAAAACGTGTTTTTCAGCCCGAGATAAACGCGTTTTCTCAACCCTTGGAATCACAGTGTAACTGACTGGCTCAGAAGAGCCCACTGAGTCAGCCCTTAACCCCAGTGTGCAGAAGTTGTCAAAACGTGTTTTTCAGCACAAATAAACACGTTTTGGCAACTTTGGTCACCAACATGTAAGTTATAGGGCAGGAACAGAACACTTTTCAAAACGTGTTTTTCAGCCCGAGATAAACGCGTTTTCTCAACCCTTGGAATCACAGTGTAACTGACTGGCTCAGAAGAGCCCACTGAGTCAGCCCTTAACCCCAGTGTGCAGAAGTTGTCAAAACGTGTTTTTCAGCACAAATAAACACGTTTTGGCAACTTTGGTCACCAACATGTAAGTTATAGGGCAGGAACAGAACACTTTTCAAAACGTGTTTTTCAGCCCGAGATAAACGCGTTTTCTCAACCCTTGGAATCACAGTGTAACTGACTGGCTCAGAAGAGCCCACTGAGTCAGCCCTTAACCCCAGTGTGCAGAAGTTGTCAAAACGTGTTTTTCAGCACAAATAAACACGTTTTGGCAACTTTGGTCACCAACATGTAAGTTATAGGGCAGGAACAGAACACTTTTCAAAACGTGTTTTTCAGCCCGAGATAAACGCGTTTTCTCAACCCTTGGAATCACAGTGTAACTGACTGGCTCAGAAGAGCCCACTGAGTCAGCCCTTAACCCCAGTGTGCAGAAGTTGTCAAAACGTGTTTTTCAGCACAAATAAACACGTTTTGGCAACTTTGGTCACCAACATGTAAGTTATAGGGCAGGAACAGAACACTTTTCAAAACGTGTTTTTCAGCCCGAGATAAACGCGTTTTCTCAACCCTTGGAATCACAGTGTAACTGACTGGCTCAGAAGAGCCCACTGAGTCAGCCCTTAACCCCAGTGTGCAGAAGTTGTCAAAACGTGTTTTTCAGCACAAATAAACACGTTTTGGCAACTTTGGTCACCAACATGTAAGTTATAGGGCAGGAACAGCACACTTTTCAAAACGTGTTTTTCAGCCCGAGATAAACGCGTTTTCTCAACCCTTGGAATCACAGTGTAACTGACTGGCTCAGAAGAGCCCACTGAGTCAGCCCTTAACCCCAGTGTGCAGAAGTTGTCAAAACGTGTTTTTCAGCACAAATAAACACGTTTTGGCAACTTTGGTCACCAACATGTAAGTTATAGGGCAGGAACAGAACACTTTTCAAAACGTGTTTTTCAGCCCGAGATAAACGCGTTTTCTCAACCCTTGGAATCACAGTGTAACTGACTGGCTCAGAAGAGCCCACTGAGTCAGCCCTTAAGCCCAGTGTGCAGAAGTTGTCAAAACGTGTTTTTCAGCACAAATAAACACGTTTTGGCAACTTTGGTCACCAACATGTAAGTTATAGGGCAGGAACAGAACACTTTTCAAAACGTGTTTTTCAGCCCGAGATAAACGCGTTTTCTCAACCCTTGGAATCACAGTGTAACTGACTGGCTCAGAAGAGCCCACTGAGTCAGCCCTTAACCCCAGTGTGCAGAAGTTGTCAAAACGTGTTTTTCAGCACAAATAAACACGTTTTGGCAACTTTGGTCACCAACATGTAAGTTATAGGGCAGGAACAGAACACTTTTCAAAACGTGTTTTTCAGCCCGAGATAAACGCGTTTTCTCAACCCTTGGAATCACAGTGTAACTGACTGGCTCAGAAGAGCCCACTGAGTCAGCCCTTAACCCCAGTGTGCAGAAGTTGTCAAAACGTGTTTTTCAGCACAAATAAACACGTTTTGGCAACTTTGGTCACCAACATGTAAGTTATAGGGCAGGAACAGAACACTTTTCAAAACGTGTTTTTCAGCCCGAGATAAACGCGTTTTCTCAACCCTTGGAATCACAGTGTAACTGACTGGCTCAGAAGAGCCCACTGAGTCAGCCCTTAACCCCAGTGTGCAGAAGTTGTCAAAACGTGTTTTTCAGCACAAATAAACACGTTTTGGCAACTTTGGTCACCAACATGTAAGTTATAGGGCAGGAACAGAACACTTTTCAAAACGTGTTTTTCAGCCCGAGATAAACGCGTTTTCTCAACCCTTGGAATCACAGTGTAAGTGACTGGCTCAGAAGAGCCCACTGAGTCAGCCCTTAACCCCAGTGTGCAGAAGTTGTCAAAACGTGTTTTTCAGCACAAATAAACACGTTTTGGCAACTTTGGTCACCAACATGTAAGTTATAGGGCAGGAACAGAACACTTTTCAAAACGTGTTTTTCAGCCCGAAATAAACGCGTTTTCTCAACCCTTGGAATCACAGTGTAACTGACTGGCTCAGAAGAGCCCACTGAGTCAGCCCTTAACCCCAGTGTGCAGAAGTTGTCAAAACGTGTTTTTCAGCACAAATAAACACGTTTTGGCAACTTTGGTCACCAACATGTAAGTTATAGGGCAGGAACAGAACACTTTTCAAAACGTGTTTTTCAGCCCGAAATAAACGCGTTTTCTCAACCCTTGGAATCACAGTGTAACTGACTGGCTCAGAAGAGCCCACTGAGTCAGCCCTTAACCCCAGTGTGCAGAAGTTGTCAAAACGTGTTTTTCAGCACAAATAAACACGTTTTGGCAACTTTGGTCACCAACATGTAAGTTATAGGGCAGGAACAGAACACTTTTCAAAACGTGTTTTTCAGCCCGAAATAAACGCGTTTTCTCAACCCTTGGAATCACAGTGTAACTGACTGGCTCAGAAGAGCCCACTGAGTCAGCCCTTAACCCCAGTGTGCAGAAGTTGTCAAAACGTGTTTTTCAGCACAAATAAACACGTTTTGGCAACTTTGGTCACCAACATGTAAGTTATAGGGCAGGAACAGAACACTTTTCAAAACGTGTTTTTCAGCCCGAGATAAACGCGTTTTCTCAACCCTTGGAATCACAGTGTAACTGACTGGCTCAGAAGAGCCCACTGAGTCAGCCCTTAACCCCAGTGTGCAGAAGTTGTCAAAACGTGTTTTTCAGCACAAATAAACACGTTTTGGCAACTTTGGTCACCAACATGTAAGTTATAGGGCAGGAACAGAACACTTTTCAAAACGTGTTTTTCAGCCCGAAATAAACGCGTTTTCTCAACCCTTGGAATCACTGTGTAACTGACTGGCTCAGAAGAGCCCACTGAGTCAGCCCTTAACCCCAGTGTGCAGAAGTTGTCAAAACGTGTTTTTCAGCACAAATAAACACGTTTTGGCAACTTTGGTCACCAACATGTAAGTTATAGGGCAGGAACAGAACACTTTTCAAAACGTGTTTTTCAGCCCGAGATAAACGCGTTTTCTCAACCCTTGGAATCACAGTGTAACTGACTGGCTCAGAAGAGCCCACTGAGTCAGCCCTTAACCCCAGTGTGCAGAAGTTGTCAAAACGTGTTTTTCAGCACAAATAAACACGTTTTGGCAACTTTGGTCACCAACATGTAAGTTATAGGGCAGGAACAGAACACTTTTCAAAACGTGTTTTTCAGCCCGAGATAAATGCGTTTTCTCAACCCTTGGAATCACAGTGTAACTGACTGGCTCAGAAGAGCCCACTGAGTCAGCCCTTAACCCCAGTGTGCAGAAGTTGTCAAAACGTGTTTTTCAGCACAAATAAACACGTTTTGGCAACTTTGGTCACCAACATGTAAGTTATAGGGCAGGAACAGAACACTTTTCAAAACGTGTTTTTCAGCCCGAGATAAACGCGTTTTCTCAACCCTTGGAATCACAGTGTAACTGACTGGCTCAGAAGAGCCCACTGAGTCAGCCCTTAACCCCAGTGTGCAGAAGTTGTCAAAACGTGTTTTTCAGCACAAATAAACACGTTTTGGCAACTTTGGTCACCAACATGTAAGTTATAGGGCAGGAACAGCACACTTTTCAAAACGTGTTTTTCAGCCCGAGATAAACGCGTTTTCTCAACCCTTGGAATCACAGTGTAACTGACTGGCTCAGAAGAGCCCACTGAGTCAGCCCTTAACCCCAGTGTGCAGAAGTTGTCAAAACGTGTTTTTCAGCACAAATAAACACGTTTTGGCAACTTTGGTCACCAACATGTAAGTTATAGGGCAGGAACAGAACACTTTTCAAAACGTGTTTTTCAGCCCGAGATAAACGCGTTTTCTCAACCCTTGGAATCACAGTGTAAGTGACTGGCTCAGAAGAGCCCACTGAGTCAGCCCTTAACCCCAGTGTGCAGAAGTTGTCAAAACGTGTTTTTCAGCACAAATAAACACGTTTTGGCAACTTTGGTCACCAACATGTAAGTTATAGGGCAGGAACAGAACACTTTTCAAAACGTGTTTTTCAGCCCGAGATAAACGCGTTTTCTCAACCCTTGGAATCACAGTGTAACTGACTGGCTCAGAAGAGCCCACTGAGTCAGCCCTTAACCCCAGTGTGCAGAAGTTGTCAAAACGTGTTTTTCAGCACAAATAAACACGTTTTGGCAACTTTGGTCACTAACATGTAAGTTATAGGGCAGGAACAGAACACTTTTCAAAACGTGTTTTTCAGCCCGAGATAAACGCGTTTTCTCAACCCTTGGAATCACAGTGTAACTGACTGGCTCAGAAGAGCCCACTGAGTCAGCCCTTAACCCCAGTGTGCAGAAGTTGTCAAAACGTGTTTTTCAGCACAAATAAACACGTTTTGGCAACTTTGGTCACCAACATGTAAGTTATAGGGCAGGAACAGAACACTTTTCAAAACGTGTTTTTCAGCCCGAGATAAACGCGTTTTCTCAACCCTTGGAATCACAGTGTAACTGACTGGCTCAGAAGAGCCCACTGAGTCAGCCCTTAACCCCAGTGTGCAGAAGTTGTCAAAACGTGTTTTTCAGCACAAATAAACACGTTTTGGCAACTTTGGTCACCAACATGTAAGTTATAGGGCAGGAACAGAACACTTTTCAAAACGTGTTTTTCAGCCCGAGATAAACGCGTTTTCTCAACCCTTGGAATCACAGTGTAACTGACTGGCTCAGAAGAGCCCACTGAGTCAGCCCTTAACCCCAGTGTGCAGAAGTTGTCAAAACGTGTTTTTCAGCACAAATAAACACGTTTTGGCAACTTTGGTCACCAACATGTAAGTTATAGGGCAGGAACAGAACACTTTTCAAAACGTGTTTTTCAGCCCGAGATAAACGCGTTTTCTCAACCCTTGGAATCACAGTGTAACTGACTGGCTCAGAAGAGCCCACTGAGTCAGCCCTTAACCCCAGTGTGCAGAAGTTGTCAAAACGTGTTTTTCAGCACAAATAAACACGTTTTGGCAACTTTGGTCACCAACATGTAAGTTATAGGGCAGGAACAGAACACTTTTCAAAACGTGTTTTTCAGCCCGAGATAAACGCGTTTTCTCAACCCTTGGAATCACAGTGTAACTGACTGGCTCAGAAGAGCCCACTGAGTCAGCCCTTAACCCCAGTGTGCAGAAGTTGTCAAAACGTGTTTTTCAGCACAAATAAACACGTTTTGGCAACTTTGGTCACCAACATGTAAGTTATAGGGCAGGAACAGAACACTTTTCAAAACGTGTTTTTCAGCCCGAGATAAACGCGTTTTCTCAACCCTTGGAATCACAGTGTAACTGACTGGCTCAGAAGAGCCCACTGAGTCAGCCCTTAACCCCAGTGTGCAGAAGTTGTCAAAACGTGTTTTTCAGCACAAATAAACACGTTTTGGCAACTTTGGTCACCAACATGTAAGTTATAGGGCAGGAACAGAACACTTTTCAAAACGTGTTTTTCAGCCCGAGATAAACGCGTTTTCTCAACCCTTGGAATCACAGTGTAAGTGACTGGCTCAGAAGAGCCCACTGAGTCAGCCCTTAACCCCAGTGTGCAGAAGTTGTCAAAACGTGTTTTTCAGCACAAATAAACACGTTTTGGCAACTTTGGTCACCAACATGTAAGTTATAGGGCAGGAACAGCACACTTTTCAAAACGTGTTTTTCAGCCCGAGATAAACGCGTTTTCTCAACCCTTGGAATCACAGTGTAACTGACTGGCTCAGAAGAGCCCACTGAGTCAGCCCTTAACCCCAGTGTGCAGAAGTTGTCAAAACGTGTTTTTCAGCACAAATAAACACGTTTTGGCAACTTTGGTCACCAACATGTAAGTTATAGGGCAGGAACAGAACACTTTTCAAAACGTGTTTTTCAGCCCGAGATAAACGCGTTTTCTCAACCCTTGGAATCACAGTGTAACTGACTGGCTCAGAAGAGCCCACTGAGTCAGCCCTTAACCCCAGTGTGCAGAAGTTGTCAAAACGTGTTTTTCAGCACAAATAAACACGTTTTGGCAACTTTGGTCACCAACATGTAAGTTATAGGGCAGGAACAGAACACTTTTCAAAACGTGTTTTTCAGCCCGAGATAAACGCGTTTTCTCAACCCTTGGAATCACAGTGTAACTGACTGGCTCAGAAGAGCCCACTGAGTCAGCCCTTAACCCCAGTGTGCAGAAGTTGTCAAATGTGTTTTTCAGCACAAATAAAAACGTTTTGGCAACTTTGGTCACCAACATGTAAGTTATAGGGCAGGAACAGAACACTTTTCAAAACGTGTTTTTCAGCCCGAAATAAACGCGTTTTCTCAACCCTTGGAATCACAGTGTAACTGACTGGCTCAGAAGAGCCCACTGAGTCAGCCCTTAAGCCCAGTGTGCAGAAGTTGTCAAAACGTGTTTTTCAGCACAAATAAACACGTTTTGGCAACTTTGGTCACCAACATGTAAGTTATAGGGCAGGAACAGAACACTTTTCAAAACGTGTTTTTCAGCCCGAGATAAACGCGTTTTCTCAACCCTTGGAATCACAGTGTAACTGACTGGCTCAGAAGAGCCCACTGAGTCAGCCCTTAACCCCAGTGTGCAGAAGTTGTCAAAACGTGTTTTTCAGCACAAATAAACACGTTTTGGCAACTTTGGTCACCAACATGTAAGTTATAGGGCAGGAACAGAACACTTTTCAAAACGTGTTTTTCAGCCCGAGATAAACGCGTTTTCTCAACCCTTGGAATCACAGTGTAACTGACTGGCTCAGAAGAGCCCACTGAGTCAGCCCTTAACCCCAGTGTGCAGAAGTTGTCAAAACGTGTTTTTCAGCACAAATAAACACGTTTTGGCAACTTTGGTCACCAACATGTAAGTTATAGGGCAGGAACAGCACACTTTTCAAAACGTGTTTTTCAGCCCGAGATAAACGCGTTTTCTCAACCCTTGGAATCACAGTGTAACTGACTGGCTCAGAAGAGCCCACTGAGTCAGCCCTTAACCCCAGTGTGCAGAAGTTGTCAAAACGTGTTTTTCAGCACAAATAAACACGTTTTGGCAACTTTGGTCACCAACATGTAAGTTATAGGGCAGGAACAGAACACTTTTCAAAACGTGTTTTTCAGCCCGAGATAAACGCGTTTTCTCAACCCTTGGAATCACAGTGTAACTGACTGGCTCAGAAGAGCCCACTGAGTCAGCCCTTAACCCCAGTGTGCAGAAGTTGTCAAAACGTGTTTTTCAGCACAAATAAACACGTTTTGGCAACTTTGGTCACCAACATGTAAGTTATAGGGCAGGAACAGAACACTTTTCAAAACGTGTTTTTCAGCCCGAGATAAACGCGTTTTCTCAACCCTTGGAATCACAGTGTAACTGACTGGCTCAGAAGAGCCCACTGAGTCAGCCCTTAACCCCAGTGTGCAGAAGTTGTCAAAACGTGTTTTTCAGCACAAATAAACACGTTTTGGCAACTTTGGTCACCAACATGTAAGTTATAGGGCAGGAACAGAACACTTTTCAAAACGTGTTTTTCAGCCCGAGATAAACGCGTTTTCTCAACCCTTGGAATCACAGTGTAACTGACTGGCTCAGAAGAGCCCACTGAGTCAGCCCTTAACCCCAGTGTGCAGAAGTTGTCAAAACGTGTTTTTCAGCACAAATAAACACGTTTTGGCAACTTTGGTCACCAACATGTAAGTTATAGGGCAGGAACAGAACACTTTTCAAAACGTGTTTTTCAGCCCGAGATAAACGCGTTTTCTCAACCCTTGGAATCACAGTGTAACTGACTGGCTCAGAAGAGCCCACTGAGTCAGCCCTTAACCCCAGTGTGCAGAAGTTGTCAAAACGTGTTTTTCAGCACAAATAAACACGTTTTGGCAACTTTGGTCACCAACATGTAAGTTATAGGGCAGGAACAGAACACTTTTCAAAACGTGTTTTTCAGCCCGAGATAAACGCGTTTTCTCAACCCTTGGAATCACAGTGTAACTGACTGGCTCAGAAGAGCCCACTGAGTCAGCCCTTAACCCCAGTGTGCAGAAGTTGTCAAAACGTGTTTTTCAGCACAAATAAACACGTTTTGGCAACTTTGGTCACCAACATGTAAGTTATAGGGCAGGAACAGAACACTTTTCAAAACGTGTTTTTCAGCCCGAGATAAACGCGTTTTCTCAACCCTTGGAATCACAGTGTAACTGACTGGCTCAGAAGAGCCCACTGAGTCAGCCCTTAACCCCAGTGTGCAGAAGTTGTCAAAACGTGTTTTTCAGCACAAATAAACACGTTTTGGCAACTTTGGTCACCAACATGTAAGTTATAGGGCAGGAACAGAACACTTTTCAAAACGTGTTTTTCAGCCCGAGATAAACGCGTTTTCTCAACCCTTGGAATCACAGTGTAACTGACTGGCTCAGAAGAGCCCACTGAGTCAGCCCTTAACCCCAGTGTGCAGAAGTTGTCAAAACGTGTTTTTCAGCACAAATAAACACGTTTTGGCAACTTTGGTCACCAACATGTAAGTTATAGGGCAGGAACAGAACACTTTTCAAAACGTGTTTTTCAGCCCGAGATAAACGCGTTTTCTCAACCCTTGGAATCACAGTGTAACTGACTGGCTCAGAAGAGCCCACTGAGTCAGCCCTTAACCCCAGTGTGCAGAAGTTGTCAAAACGTGTTTTTCAGCACAAATAAACACGTTTTGGCAACTTTGGTCACCAACATGTAAGTTATAGGGCAGGAACAGAACACTTTTCAAAACGTGTTTTTCAGCCCGAGATAAACGCGTTTTCTCAACCCTTGGAATCACAGTGTAAGTGACTGGCTCAGAAGAGCCCACTGAGTCAGCCCTTAACCCCAGTGTGCAGAAGTTGTCAAAACGTGTTTTTCAGCACAAATAAACACGTTTTGGCAACTTTGGTCACCAACATGTAAGTTATAGGGCAGGAACAGCACACTTTTCAAAACGTGTTTTTCAGCCCGAGATAAACGCGTTTTCTCAACCCTTGGAATCACAGTGTAACTGACTGGCTCAGAAGAGCCCACTGAGTCAGCCCTTAACCCCAGTGTGCAGAAGTTGTCAAAACGTGTTTTTCAGCACAAATAAACACGTTTTGGCAACTTTGGTCACCAACATGTAAGTTATAGGGCAGGAACAGAACACTTTTCAAAACGTGTTTTTCAGCCCGAGATAAACGCGTTTTCTCAACCCTTGGAATCACAGTGTAACTGACTGGCTCAGAAGAGCCCACTGAGTCAGCCCTTAACCCCAGTGTGCAGAAGTTGTCAAAACGTGTTTTTCAGCACAAATAAACACGTTTTGGCAACTTTGGTCACCAACATGTAAGTTATAGGGCAGGAACAGAACACTTTTCAAAACGTGTTTTTCAGCCCGAGATAAACGCGTTTTCTCAACCCTTGGAATCACAGTGTAACTGACTGGCTCAGAAGAGCCCACTGAGTCAGCCCTTAACCCCAGTGTGCAGAAGTTGTCAAAACGTGTTTTTCAGCACAAATAAAAACGTTTTGGCAACTTTGGTCACCAACATGTAAGTTATAGGGCAGGAACAGAACACTTTTCAAAACGTGTTTTTCAGCCCGAAATAAACGCGTTTTCTCAACCCTTGGAATCACAGTGTAACTGACTGGCTCAGAAGAGCCCACTGAGTCAGCCCTTAAGCCCAGTGTGCAGAAGTTGTCAAAACGTGTTTTTCAGCACAAATAAACACGTTTTGGCAACTTTGGTCACCAACATGTAAGTTATAGGGCAGGAACAGAACACTTTTCAAAACGTGTTTTTCAGCCCGAGATAAACGCGTTTTCTCAACCCTTGGAATCACAGTGTAACTGACTGGCTCAGAAGAGCCCACTGAGTCAGCCCTTAACCCCAGTGTGCAGAAGTTGTCAAAACGTGTTTTTCAGCACAAATAAACACGTTTTGGCAACTTTGGTCACCAACATGTAAGTTATAGGGCAGGAACAGAACACTTTTCAAAACGTGTTTTTCAGCCCGAGATAAACGCGTTTTCTCAACCCTTGGAATCACAGTGTAACTGACTGGCTCAGAAGAGCCCACTGAGTCAGCCCTTAACCCCAGTGTGCAGAAGTTGTCAAAACGTGTTTTTCAGCACAAATAAACACGTTTTGGCAACTTTGGTCACCAACATGTAAGTTATAGGGCAGGAACAGCACACTTTTCAAAACGTGTTTTTCAGCCCGAGATAAACGCGTTTTCTCAACCCTTGGAATCACAGTGTAACTGACTGGCTCAGAAGAGCCCACTGAGTCAGCCCTTAACCCCAGTGTGCAGAAGTTGTCAAAACGTGTTTTTCAGCACAAATAAACACGTTTTGGCAACTTTGGTCACCAACATGTAAGTTATAGGGCAGGAACAGAACACTTTTCAAAACGTGTTTTTCAGCCCGAGATAAACGCGTTTTCTCAACCCTTGGAATCACAGTGTAACTGACTGGCTCAGAAGAGCCCACTGAGTCAGCCCTTAACCCCAGTGTGCAGAAGTTGTCAAAACGTGTTTTTCAGCACAAATAAACACGTTTTGGCAACTTTGGTCACCAACATGTAAGTTATAGGGCAGGAACAGAACACTTTTCAAAACGTGTTTTTCAGCCCGAGATAAACGCGTTTTCTCAACCCTTGGAATCACAGTGTAACTGACTGGCTCAGAAGAGCCCACTGAGTCAGCCCTTAACCCCAGTGTGCAGAAGTTGTCAAAACGTGTTTTTCAGCACAAATAAACACGTTTTGGCAACTTTGGTCACCAACATGTAAGTTATAGGGCAGGAACAGAACACTTTTCAAAACGTGTTTTTCAGCCCGAGATAAACGCGTTTTCTCAACCCTTGGAATCACAGTGTAACTGACTGGCTCAGAAGAGCCCACTGAGTCAGCCCTTAACCCCAGTGTGCAGAAGTTGTCAAAACGTGTTTTTCAGCACAAATAAACACGTTTTGGCAACTTTGGTCACCAACATGTAAGTTATAGGGCAGGAACAGAACACTTTTCAAAACGTGTTTTTCAGCCCGAGATAAACGCGTTTTCTCAACCCTTGGAATCACAGTGTAACTGACTGGCTCAGAAGAGCCCACTGAGTCAGCCCTTAACCCCAGTGTGCAGAAGTTGTCAAAACGTGTTTTTCAGCACAAATAAACACGTTTTGGCAACTTTGGTCACCAACATGTAAGTTATAGGGCAGGAACAGAACACTTTTCAAAACGTGTTTTTCAGCCCGAGATAAACGCGTTTTCTCAACCCTTGGAATCACAGTGTAACTGACTGGCTCAGAAGAGCCCACTGAGTCAGCCCTTAACCCCAGTGTGCAGAAGTTGTCAAAACGTGTTTTTCAGCACAAATAAACACGTTTTGGCAACTTTGGTCACCAACATGTAAGTTATAGGGCAGGAACAGAACACTTTTCAAAACGTGTTTTTCAGCCCGAGATAAACGCGTTTTCTCAACCCTTGGAATCACAGTGTAACTGACTGGCTCAGAAGAGCCCACTGAGTCAGCCCTTAACCCCAGTGTGCAGAAGTTGTCAAAACGTGTTTTTCAGCACAAATAAACACGTTTTGGCAACTTTGGTCACCAACATGTAAGTTATAGGGCAGGAACAGAACACTTTTCAAAACGTGTTTTTCAGCCCGAGATAAACGCGTTTTCTCAACCCTTGGAATCACAGTGTAAGTGACTGGCTCAGAAGAGCCCACTGAGTCAGCCCTTAACCCCAGTGTGCAGAAGTTGTCAAAACGTGTTTTTCAGCACAAATAAACACGTTTTGGCAACTTTGGTCACCAACATGTAAGTTATAGGGCAGGAACAGCACACTTTTCAAAACCTGTTTTTCAGCCCGAGATAAACGCGTTTTCTCAACCCTTGGAATCACAGTGTAACTGACTGGCTCAGAAGAGCCCACTGAGTCAGCCCTTAACCCCAGTGTGCAGAAGTTGTCAAAACGTGTTTTTCAGCACAAATAAACACGTTTTGGCAACTTTGGTCACCAACATGTAAGTTATAGGGCAGGAACAGAACACTTTTCAAAACGTGTTTTTCAGCCCGAGATAAACGCGTTTTCTCAACCCTTGGAATCACAGTGTAACTGACTGGCTCAGAAGAGCCCACTGAGTCAGCCCTTAACCCCAGTGTGCAGAAGTTGTCAAAACGTGTTTTTCAGCACAAATAAACACGTTTTGGCAACTTTGGTCACCAACATGTAAGTTATAGGGCAGGAACAGAACACTTTTCAAAACGTGTTTTTCAGCCCGAGATAAACGCGTTTTCTCAACCCTTGGAATCACAGTGTAAGTGACTGGCTCAGAAGAGCCCACTGAGTCAGCCCTTAACCCCAGTGTGCAGAAGTTGTCAAAACGTGTTTTTCAGCACAAATAAAAACGTTTTGGCAACTTTGGTCACCAACATGTAAGTTATAGGGCAGGAACAGAACACTTTTCAAAACGTGTTTTTCAGCCCGAAATAAACGCGTTTTCTCAACCCTTGGAATCACAGTGTAACTGACTGGCTCAGAAGAGCCCACTGAGTCAGCCCTTAACCCCAGTGTGCAGAAGTTGTCAAAACGTGTTTTTCAGCACAAATAAACACGTTTTGGCAACTTTGGTCACCAACATGTAAGTTATAGGGCAGGAACAGAACACTTTTCAAAACGTGTTTTTCAGCCCGAGATAAACGCGTTTTCTCAACCCTTGGAATCACAGTGTAACTGACTGGCTCAGAAGAGCCCACTGAGTCAGCCCTTAACCCCAGTGTGCAGAAGTTGTCAAAACGTGTTTTTCAGCACAAATAAAAACGTTTTGGCAACTTTGGTCACCAACATGTAAGTTATAGGGCAGGAACAGAACACTTTTCAAAACGTGTTTTTCAGCCCGAAATAAACGCGTTTTCTCAACCCTTGGAATCACAGTGTAACTGACTGGCTCAGAAGAGCCCACTGAGTCAGCCCTTAACCCCAGTGTGCAGAAGTTGTCAAAACGTGTTTTTCAGCACAAATAAACACGTTTTGGCAACTTTGGTCACCAACATGTAAGTTATAGGGCAGGAACAGAACACTTTTCAAAACGTGTTTTTCAGCCCGAGATAAACGCGTTTTCTCAACCCTTGGAATCACAGTGTAACTGACTGGCTCAGAAGAGTCCACTGAGTCAGCCCTTAACCCCAGTGTGCAGAAGTTGTCAAAACGTATTTTTCAGCACAAATAAACACGTTTTGGCAACTTTGGTCACCAACATGTAAGTTATAGGGCAGGAACAGAACACTTTTCAAAACGTGTTTTTCAGCCCGAGATAAACGCGTTTTCTCAACCCTTGGAATCACAGTGTAACTGACTGGCTCAGAAGAGCCCACTGAGTCAGCCCTTAACCCCAGTGTGCAGAAGTTGTCAAAACGTGTTTTTCAGCACAAATAAAAACGTTTTGGCAACTTTGGTCACCAACATGTAAGTTATAGGGCAGGAACAGAACACTTTTCAAAACGTGTTTTTCAGCCCGAAATAAACGCGTTTTCTCAACCCTTGGAATCACAGTGTAACTGACTGGCTCAGAAGAGCCCACTGAGTCAGCCCTTAACCCCAGTGTGCAGAAGTTGTCAAAACGTGTTTTTCAGCACAAATAAACACGTTTTGGCAACTTTGGTCACCAACATGTAAGTTATAGGGCAGGAACAGAACACTTTTCAAAACGTGTTTTTCAGCCCGAGATAAACGCGTTTTCTCAACCCTTGGAATCACAGTGTAACTGACTGGCTCAGAAGAGCCCACTGAGTCAGCCCTTAACCCCAGTGTGCAGAAGTTGTCAAAACGTGTTTTTCAGCACAAATAAAAACGTTTTGGCAACTTTGGTCACCAACATGTAAGTTATAGGGCAGGAACAGAACACTTTTCAAAACGTGTTTTTCAGCCCGAAATAAACGCGTTTTCTCAACCCTTGGAATCACAGTGTAACTGACTGGCTCAGAAGAGCCCACTGAGTCAGCCCTTAACCCCAGTGTGCAGAAGTTGTCAAAACGTGTTTTTCAGCACAAATAAACACGTTTTGGCAACTTTGGTCACCAACATGTAAGTTATAGGGCAGGAACAGAACACTTTTCAAAACGTGTTTTTCAGCCCGAAATAAACGCGTTTTCTCAACCCTTGGAATCACTGTGTAACTGACTGGCTCAGAAGAGCCCACTGAGTCAGCCCTTAACCCCAGTGTGCAGAAGTTGTCAAAACGTGTTTTTCAGCACAAATAAACACGTTTTGGCAACTTTGGTCACCAACATGTAAGTTATAGGGCAGGAACAGAACACTTTTCAAAACGTGTTTTTCAGCCCGAGATAAACGCGTTTTCTCAACCCTTGGAATCACAGTGTAACTGACTGGCTCAGAAGAGCCCACTGAGTCAGCCCTTAACCCCAGTGTGCAGAAGTTGTCAAAACGTGTTTTTCAGCACAAATAAACACGTTTTGGCAACTTTGGTCACCAACATGTAAGTTATAGGGCAGGAACAGAACACTTTTCAAAACGTGTTTTTCAGCCCGAGATAAACGCGTTTTCTCAACCCTTGGAATCACAGTGTAACTGACTGGCTCAGAAGAGCCCACTGAGTCAGCCCTTAACCCCAGTGTGCAGAAGTTGTCAAAACGTGTTTTTCAGCACAAATAAACAAGTTTTGGCAACTTTGGTCACCAACATGTAAGTTATAGGGCAGGAACAGAACACTTTTCAAAACGTGTTTTTCAGCCCGAGATAAACGCGTTTTCTAACCCTTGTAATCACAGTGTAACTGACTGGCTCAGAAGAGCCCACTGAGTCAGCCCTTAACCCCAGTGTGCAGAAGTTGTCAAAACGTGTTTTTCAGCACAAATAAACACGTTTTGGCAACTTTGGTCACCAACATGTAAGTTATAGGGCAGGAACAGCACACTTTTCAAAACGTGTTTTTCAGCCCGAGATAAACGCGTTTTCTCAACCCTTGGAATCACAGTGTAAGTGACTGGCTCAGAAGAGCCCACTGAGTCAGCCCTTAACCCCAGTGTGCAGAAGTTGTCAAAACGTGTTTTTCAGCACAAATAAACACGTTTTGGCAACTTTGGTCACCAACATGTAAGTTATAGGGCAGGAACAGAACACTTTTCAAAACGTGTTTTTCAGCCCGAAATAAACGCGTTTTCTCAACCCTTGGAATCACTGTGTAACTGACTGGCTCAGAAGAGCCCACTGAGTCAGCCCTTAACCCCAGTGTGCAGAAGTTGTCAAAACGTGTTTTTCAGCACAAATAAACACGTTTTGGCAACTTTGGTCACCAACATGTAAGTTATAGGGCAGGAACAGAACACTTTTCAAAACGTGTTTTTCAGCCCGAGATAAACGCGTTTTCTCAACCCTTGGAATCACAGTGTAACTGACTGGCTCAGAAGAGCCCACTGAGTCAGCCCTTAACCCCAGTGTGCAGAAGTTGTCAAAACGTGTTTTTCAGCACAAATAAACACGTTTTGGCAACTTTGGTCACCAACATGTAAGTTATAGGGCAGGAACAGAACACTTTTCAAAACGTGTTTTTCAGCCCGAGATAAACGCGTTTTCTCAACCCTTGGAATCACAGTGTAACTGACTGGCTCAGAAGAGCCCACTGAGTCAGCCCTTAACCCCAGTGTGCAGAAGTTGTCAAAACGTGTTTTTCAGCACAAATAAACACGTTTTGGCAACTTTGGTCACCAACATGTAAGTTATAGGGCAGGAACAGAACACTTTTCAAAACGTGTTTTTCAGCCCGAAATAAACGCGTTTTCTCAACCCTTGGAATCACTGTGTAACTGACTGGCTCAGAAGAGCCCACTGAGTCAGCCCTTAACCCCAGTGTGCAGAAGTTGTCAAAACGTGTTTTTCAGCACAAATAAACACGTTTTGGCAACTTTGGTCACCAACATGTAAGTTATAGGGCAGGAACAGAACACTTTTCAAAACGTGTTTTTCAGCCCGAGATAAACGCGTTTTCTCAACCCTTGGAATCACAGTGTAACTGACTGGCTCAGAAGAGCCCACTGAGTCAGCCCTTAACCCCAGTGTGCAGAAGTTGTCAAAACGTGTTTTTCAGCACAAATAAACACGTTTTGGCAACTTTGGTCACCAACATGTAAGTTATAGGGCAGGAACAGAACACTTTTCAAAACGTGTTTTTCAGCCCGAGATAAACGCGTTTTCTCAACCCTTGGAATCACAGTGTAACTGACTGGCTCAGAAGAGCCCACTGAGTCAGCCCTTAACCCCAGTGTGCAGAAGTTGTCAAAACGTGTTTTTCAGCACAAATAAACACGTTTTGGCAACTTTGGTCACCAACATGTAAGTTATAGGGCAGGAACAGAACACTTTTCAAAACGTGTTTTTCAGCCCGAGATAAACGCGTTTTCTAACCCTTGTAATCACAGTGTAACTGACTGGCTCAGAAGAGCCCACTGAGTCAGCCCTTAACCCCAGTGTGCAGAAGTTGTCAAAACGTGTTTTTCAGCACAAATAAACACGTTTTGGCAACTTTGGTCACCAACATGTAAGTTATAGGGCAGGAACAGCACACTTTTCAAAACGTGTTTTTCAGCCCGAGATAAACGCGTTTTCTCAACCCTTGGAATCACAGTGTAACTGACTGGCTCAGAAGAGCCCACTGAGTCAGCCCTTAACCCCAGTGTGCAGAAGTTGTCAAAACGTGTTTTTCAGCACAAATAAACACGTTTTGGCAACTTTGGTCACCAACATGTAAGTTATAGGGCAGGAACAGAACACTTTTCAAAACGTGTTTTTCAGCCCGAGATAAACGCGTTTTCTCAACCCTTGGAATCACAGTGTAACTGACTGGCTCAGAAGAGCCCACTGAGTCAGCCCTTAACCCCAGTGTGCAGAAGTTGTCAAAACGTGTTTTTCAGCACAAATAAACACGTTTTGGCAACTTTGGTCACCAACATGTAAGTTATAGGGCAGGAACAGCACACTTTTCAAAACGTGTTTTTCAGCCCGAGATAAACGCGTTTTCTCAACCCTTGGAATCACAGTGTAACTGACTGGCTCAGAAGAGCCCACTGAGTCAGCCCTTAACCCCAGTGTGCAGAAGTTGTCAAAACGTGTTTTTCAGCACAAATAAACACGTTTTGGCAACTTTGGTCACCAACATGTAAGTTATAGGGCAGGAACAGCACACTTTTCAAAACGTGTTTTTCAGCCCGAGATAAACGCGTTTTCTCAACCCTTGGAATCACAGTGTAACTGACTGGCTCAGAAGAGCCCACTGAGTCAGCCCTTAACCCCAGTGTGCAGAAGTTGTCAAAACGTGTTTTTCAGCACAAATAAACACGTTTTGGCAACTTTGGTCACCAACATGTAAGTTATAGGGCAGGAACAGAACACTTTTCAAAACGTGTTTTTCAGCCCGAGATAAACGCGTTTTCTCAACCCTTGGAATCACAGTGTAACTGACTGGCTCAGAAGAGCCCACTGAGTCAGCCCTTAACCCCAGTGTGCAGAAGTTGTCAAAACGTGTTTTTCAGCACAAATAAACACGTTTTGGCAACTTTGGTCACCAACATGTAAGTTATAGGGCAGGAACAGCACACTTTTCAAAACGTGTTTTTCAGCCCGAGATAAACGCGTTTTCTCAACCCTTGGAATCACAGTGTAACTGACTGGCTCAGAAGAGCCCACTGAGTCAGCCCTTAACCCCAGTGTGCAGAAGTTGTCAAAACGTGTTTTTCAGCACAAATAAACACGTTTTGGCAACTTTGGTCACCAACATGTAAGTTATAGGGCAGGAACAGAACACTTTTCAAAACGTGTTTTTCAGCCCGAGATAAACGCGTTTTCTCAACCCTTGGAATCACAGTGTAACTGACTGGCTCAGAAGAGCCCACTGAGTCAGCCCTTAACCCCAGTGTGCAGAAGTTGTCAAAACGTGTTTTTCAGCACAAATAAACACGTTTTGGCAACTTTGGTCACCAACATGTAAGTTATAGGGCAGGAACAGAACACTTTTCAAAACGTGTTTTTCAGCCCGAGATAAACGCGTTTTCTCAACCCTTGGAATCACAGTGTAACTGACTGGCTCAGAAGAGCCCACTGAGTCAGCCCTTAACCCCAGTGTGCAGAAGTTGTCAAAACGTGTTTTTCAGCACAAATAAACACGTTTTGGCAACTTTGGTCACCAACATGTAAGTTATAGGGCAGGAACAGAACACTTTTCAAAACGTGTTTTTCAGCCCGAGATAAACGCGTTTTCTCAACCCTTGGAATCACAGTGTAACTGACTGGCTCAGAAGAGCCCACTGAGTCAGCCCTTAACCCCAGTGTGCAGAAGTTGTCAAAACGTGTTTTTCAGCACAAATAAACACGTTTTGGCAACTTTGGTCACCAACATGTAAGTTATAGGGCAGGAACAGAACACTTTTCAAAACGTGTTTTTCAGCCCGAGATAAACGCGTTTTCTCAACCCTTGGAATCACAGTGTAAGTGACTGGCTCAGAAGAGCCCACTGAGTCAGCCCTTAACCCCAGTGTGCAGAAGTTGTCAAAACGTGTTTTTCAGCACAAATAAACACGTTTTGGCAACTTTGGTCACCAACATGTAAGTTATAGGGCAGGAACAGAACACTTTTCAAAACGTGTTTTTCAGCCCGAGATAAACGCGTTTTCTCAACCCTTGGAATCACAGTGTAACTGACTGGCTCAGAAGAGCCCACTGAGTCAGCCCTTAACCCCAGTGTGCAGAAGTTGTCAAAACGTGTTTTTCAGCACAAATAAACACGTTTTGGCAACTTTGGTCACCAACATGTAAGTTATAGGGCAGGAACAGAACACTTTTCAAAACGTGTTTTTCAGCCCGAGATAAACGCGTTTTCTCAACCCTTGGAATCACAGTGTAACTGACTGGCTCAGAAGAGCCCACTGAGTCAGCCCTTAACCCCAGTGTGCAGAAGTTGTCAAAACGTGTTTTTCAGCACAAATAAACACGTTTTGGCAACTTTGGTCACCAACATGTAAGTTATAGGGCAGGAACAGAACACTTTTCAAAACGTGTTTTTCAGCCCGAGATAAACGCGTTTTCTCAACCCTTGGAATCACAGTGTAACTGACTGGCTCAGAAGAGCCCACTGAGTCAGCCCTTAACCCCAGTGTGCAGAAGTTGTCAAAACGTGTTTTTCAGCACAAATAAACACGTTTTGGCAACTTTGGTCACCAACATGTAAGTTATAGGGCAGGAACAGAACACTTTTCAAAACGTGTTTTTCAGCCCGAGATAAACGCGTTTTCTCAACCCTTGGAATCACAGTGTAACTGACTGGCTCAGAAGAGCCCACTGAGTCAGCCCTTAACCCCAGTGTGCAGAAGTTGTCAAAACGTGTTTTTCAGCACAAATAAACACGTTTTGGCAACTTTGGTCACCAACATGTAAGTTATAGGGCAGGAACAGAACACTTTTCAAAACGTGTTTTTCAGCCCGAGATAAACGCGTTTTCTCAACCCTTGGAATCACAGTGTAACTGACTGGCTCAGAAGAGCCCACTGAGTCAGCCCTTAACCCCAGTGTGCAGAAGTTGTCAAAACGTGTTTTTCAGCACAAATAAACACGTTTTGGCAACTTTGGTCACCAACATGTAAGTTATAGGGCAGGAACAGAACACTTTTCAAAACGTGTTTTTCAGCCCGAGATAAACGCGTTTTCTCAACCCTTGGAATCACAGTGTAACTGACTGGCTCAGAAGAGCCCACTGAGTCAGCCCTTAACCCCAGTGTGCAGAAGTTGTCAAAACGTGTTTTTCAGCACAAATAAACACGTTTTGGCAACTTTGGTCACCAACATGTAAGTTATAGGGCAGGAACAGAACACTTTTCAAAACGTGTTTTTCAGCCCGAGATAAACGCGTTTTCTCAACCCTTGGAATCACAGTGTAAGTGACTGGCTCAGAAGAGCCCACTGAGTCAGCCCTTAACCCCAGTGTGCAGAAGTTGTCAAAACGTGTTTTTCAGCACAAATAAACACGTTTTGGCAACTTTGGTCACCAACATGTAAGTTATAGGGCAGGAACAGCACACTTTTCAAAACGTGTTTTTCAGCCCGAGATAAACGCGTTTTCTCAACCCTTGGAATCACAGTGTAACTGACTGGCTCAGAAGAGCCCACTGAGTCAGCCCTTAACCCCAGTGTGCAGAAGTTGTCAAAACGTGTTTTTCAGCACAAATAAACACGTTTTGGCAACTTTGGTCACCAACATGTAAGTTATAGGGCAGGAACAGAACACTTTTCAAAACGTGTTTTTCAGCCCGAGATAAACGCGTTTTCTCAACCCTTGGAATCACAGTGTAACTGACTGGCTCAGAAGAGCCCACTGAGTCAGCCCTTAACCCCAGTGTGCAGAAGTTGTCAAAACGTGTTTTTCAGCACAAATAAACACGTTTTGGCAACTTTGGTCACCAACATGTAAGTTATAGGGCAGGAACAGAACACTTTTCAAAACGTGTTTTTCAGCCCGAGATAAACGCGTTTTCTCAACCCTTGGAATCACAGTGTAACTGACTGGCTCAGAAGAGCCCACTGAGTCAGCCCTTAACCCCAGTGTGCAGAAGTTGTCAAAACGTGTTTTTCAGCACAAATAAAAACGTTTTGGCAACTTTGGTCACCAACATGTAAGTTATAGGGCAGGAACAGAACACTTTTCAAAACGTGTTTTTCAGCCCGAAATAAACGCGTTTTCTCAACCCTTGGAATCACAGTGTAACTGACTGGCTCAGAAGAGCCCACTGAGTCAGCCCTTAAGCCCAGTGTGCAGAAGTTGTCAAAACGTGTTTTTCAGCACAAATAAACACGTTTTGGCAACTTTGGTCACCAACATGTAAGTTATAGGGCAGGAACAGAACACTTTTCAAAACGTGTTTTTCAGCCCGAGATAAACGCGTTTTCTCAACCCTTGGAATCACAGTGTAACTGACTGGCTCAGAAGAGCCCACTGAGTCAGCCCTTAACCCCAGTGTGCAGAAGTTGTCAAAACGTGTTTTTCAGCACAAATAAACACGTTTTGGCAACTTTGGTCACCAACATGTAAGTTATAGGGCAGGAACAGAACACTTTTCAAAACGTGTTTTTCAGCCCGAGATAAACGCGTTTTCTCAACCCTTGGAATCACAGTGTAACTGACTGGCTCAGAAGAGCCCACTGAGTCAGCCCTTAACCCCAGTGTGCAGAAGTTGTCAAAACGTGTTTTTCAGCACAAATAAACACGTTTTGGCAACTTTGGTCACCAACATGTAAGTTATAGGGCAGGAACAGCACACTTTTCAAAACGTGTTTTTCAGCCCGAGATAAACGCGTTTTCTCAACCCTTGGAATCACAGTGTAACTGACTGGCTCAGAAGAGACCACTGAGTCAGCCCTTAACCCCAGTGTGCAGAAGTTGTCAAAACGTGTTTTTCAGCACAAATAAACACGTTTTGGCAACTTTGGTCACCAACATGTAAGTTATAGGGCAGGAACAGAACACTTTTCAAAACGTGTTTTTCAGCCCGAGATAAACGCGTTTTCTCAACCCTTGGAATCACAGTGTAACTGACTGGCTCAGAAGAGCCCACTGAGTCAGCCCTTAACCCCAGTGTGCAGAAGTTGTCAAAACGTGTTTTTCAGCACAAATAAACACGTTTTGGCAACTTTGGTCACCAACATGTAAGTTATAGGGCAGGAACAGAACACTTTTCAAAACGTGTTTTTCAGCCCGAGATAAACGCGTTTTCTCAACCCTTGGAATCACAGTGTAACTGACTGGCTCAGAAGAGCCCACTGAGTCAGCCCTTAACCCCAGTGTGCAGAAGTTGTCAAAACGTGTTTTTCAGCACAAATAAACACGTTTTGGCAACTTTGGTCACCAACATGTAAGTTATAGGGCAGGAACAGAACACTTTTCAAAACGTGTTTTTCAGCCCGAGATAAACGCGTTTTCTCAACCCTTGGAATCACAGTGTAACTGACTGGCTCAGAAGAGCCCACTGAGTCAGCCCTTAACCCCAGTGTGCAGAAGTTGTCAAAACGTGTTTTTCAGCACAAATAAACACGTTTTGGCAACTTTGGTCACCAACATGTAAGTTATAGGGCAGGAACAGAACACTTTTCAAAACGTGTTTTTCAGCCCGAGATAAACGCGTTTTCTCAACCCTTGGAATCACAGTGTAACTGACTGGCTCAGAAGAGCCCACTGAGTCAGCCCTTAACCCCAGTGTGCAGAAGTTGTCAAAACGTGTTTTTCAGCACAAATAAACACGTTTTGGCAACTTTGGTCACCAACATGTAAGTTATAGGGCAGGAACAGAACACTTTTCAAAACGTGTTTTTCAGCCCGAGATAAACGCGTTTTCTCAACCCTTGGAATCACAGTGTAACTGACTGGCTCAGAAGAGCCCACTGAGTCAGCCCTTAACCCCAGTGTGCAGAAGTTGTCAAAACGTGTTTTTCAGCACAAATAAACACGTTTTGGCAACTTTGGTCACCAACATGTAAGTTATAGGGCAGGAACAGAACACTTTTCAAAACGTGTTTTTCAGCCCGAGATAAACGCGTTTTCTCAACCCTTGGAATCACAGTGTAACTGACTGGCTCAGAAGAGCCCACTGAGTCAGCCCTTAACCCCAGTGTGCAGAAGTTGTCAAAACGTGTTTTTCAGCACAAATAAACACGTTTTGGCAACTTTGGTCACCAACATGTAAGTTATAGGGCAGGAACAGAACACTTTTCAAAACGTGTTTTTCAGCCCGAGATAAACGCGTTTTCTCAACCCTTGGAATCACAGTGTAACTGACTGGCTCAGAAGAGCCCACTGAGTCAGCCCTTAACCCCAGTGTGCAGAAGTTGTCAAAACGTGTTTTTCAGCACAAATAAACACGTTTTGGCAACTTTGGTCACCAACATGTAAGTTATAGGGCAGGAACAGAACACTTTTCAAAACGTGTTTTTCAGCCCGAGATAAACGCGTTTTCTCAACCCTTGGAATCACAGTGTAAGTGACTGGCTCAGAAGAGCCCAC
The DNA here is from genome assembly GCF_059453375.1 of Lepisosteus platostomus. Taxonomy (NCBI): domain Eukaryota; kingdom Metazoa; phylum Chordata; class Actinopteri; order Semionotiformes; family Lepisosteidae; genus Lepisosteus; species Lepisosteus platostomus. Next base: position 144,011 of record NW_028291483.1, on the reverse strand, counting down.
TGAGTCAGCCCTTAACCCCAGTGTGCAGAAGTTGTCAAAACGTGTTTTTCAGCACAAATAAACACGTTTTGGCAACTTTGGTCACCAACATGTAAGTTATAGGGCAGGAACAGCACACTTTTCAAAACCTGTTTTTCAGCCCGAGATAAACGCGTTTTCTCAACCCTTGGAATCACAGTGTAACTGACTGGCTCAGAAGAGCCCACTGAGTCAGCCCTTAACCCCAGTGTGCAGAAGTTGTCAAAACGTGTTATTCAGCACAAATAAACACGTTTTGGCAACTTTGGTCACCAACATGTAAGTTATAGGGCAGGAACAGAACACTTTTCAAAACGTGTTTTTCAGCCCGAGATAAACGCGTTTTCTCAACCCTTGGAATCACAGTGTAACTGACTGGCTCAGAAGAGCCCACTGAGTCAGCCCTTAACCCCAGTGTGCAGAAGTTGTCAAAACGTGTTTTTCAGCACAAATAAACACGTTTTGGCAACTTTGGTCACCAACATGTAAGTTATAGGGCAGGAACAGAACACTTTTCAAAACGTGTTTTTCAGCCCGAGATAAACGCGTTTTCTCAACCCTTGGAATCACAGTGTAAGTGACTGGCTCAGAAGAGCCCACTGAGTCAGCCCTTAACCCCAGTGTGCAGAAGTTGTCAAAACGTGTTTTTCAGCACAAATAAAAACGTTTTGGCAACTTTGGTCACCAACATGTAAGTTATAGGGCAGGAACAGAACACTTTTCAAAACGTGTTTTTCAGCCCGAAATAAACGCGTTTTCTCAACCCTTGGAATCACAGTGTAACTGACTGGCTCAGAAGAGCCCACTGAGTCAGCCCTTAACCCCAGTGTGCAGAAGTTGTCAAAACGTGTTTTTCAGCACAAATAAACACGTTTTGGCAACTTTGGTCACCAACATGTAAGTTATAGGGCAGGAACAGAACACTTTTCAAAACGTGTTTTTCAGCCCGAGATAAACGCGTTTTCTCAACCCTTGGAATCACAGTGTAACTGACTGGCTCAGAAGAGCCCACTGAGTCAGCCCTTAACCCCAGTGTGCAGAAGTTGTCAAAACGTGTTTTTCAGCACAAATAAAAACGTTTTGGCAACTTTGGTCACCAACATGTAAGTTATAGGGCAGGAACAGAACACTTTTCAAAACGTGTTTTTCAGCCCGAAATAAACGCGTTTTCTCAACCCTTGGAATCACAGTGTAACTGACTGGCTCAGAAGAGCCCACTGAGTCAGCCCTTAACCCCAGTGTTTAGAAGTTGTCAAAACGTGTTTTTCAGCACAAATAAACACGTTTTGGCAACTTTGGTCACCAACATGTAAGTTATAGGGCAGGAACAGAACACTTTTCAAAACGTGTTTTTCAGCCCGAGATAAACGCGTTTTCTCAACCCTTGGAATCACAGTGTAACTGACTGGCTCAGAAGAGCCCACTGAGTCAGCCCTTAACCCCAGTGTGCAGAAGTTGTCAAAACGTGTTATTCAGCACAAATAAACACGTTTTGGCAACTTTGGTCACCAACATGTAAGTTATAGGGCAGGAACAGAACACTTTTCAAAACGTGTTTTTCAGCCCGAGATAAACGCGTTTTCTCAACCCTTGGAATCACAGTGTAACTGACTGGCTCAGAAGAGCCCACTGAGTCAGCCCTTAACCCCAGTGTGCAGAAGTTGTCAAAACGTGTTTTTCAGCACAAATAAACACGTTTTGGCAACTTTGGTCACCAACATGTAAGTTATAGGGCAGGAACAGAACACTTTTCAAAACGTGTTTTTCAGCCCGAGATAAACGCGTTTTCTCAACCCTTGGAATCACAGTGTAAGTGACTGGCTCAGAAGAGCCCACTGAGTCAGCCCTTAACCCCAGTGTGCAGAAGTTGTCAAAACGTGTTTTTCAGCACAAATAAAAACGTTTTGGCAACTTTGGTCACCAACATGTAAGTTATAGGGCAGGAACAGAACACTTTTCAAAACGTGTTTTTCAGCCCGAAATAAACGCGTTTTCTCAACCCTTGGAATCACAGTGTAACTGACTGGCTCAGAAGAGCCCACTGAGTCAGCCCTTAACCCCAGTGTGCAGAAGTTGTCAAAACGTGTTTTTCAGCACAAATAAACACGTTTTGGCAACTTTGGTCACCAACATGTAAGTTATAGGGCAGGAACAGAACACTTTTCAAAACGTGTTTTTCAGCCCGAGATAAACGCGTTTTCTCAACCCTTGGAATCACAGTGTAACTGACTGGCTCAGAAGAGCCCACTGAGTCAGCCCTTAACCCCAGTGTGCAGAAGTTGTCAAAACGTGTTTTTCAGCACAAATAAAAACGTTTTGGCAACTTTGGTCACCAACATGTAAGTTATAGGGCAGGAACAGAACACTTTTCAAAACGTGTTTTTCAGCCCGAAATAAACGCGTTTTCTCAACCCTTGGAATCACAGTGTAACTGACTGGCTCAGAAGAGCCCACTGAGTCAGCCCTTAACCCCAGTGTGCAGAAGTTGTCAAAACGTGTTTTTCAGCACAAATAAACACGTTTTGGCAACTTTGGTCACCAACATGTAAGTTATAGGGCAGGAACAGAACACTTTTCAAAACGTGTTTTTCAGCCCGAGATAAACGCGTTTTCTCAACCCTTGGAATCACAGTGTAACTGACTGGCTCAGAAGAGCCCACTGAGTCAGCCCTTAACCCCAGTGTGCAGAAGTTGTCAAAACGTATTTTTCAGCACAAATAAACACGTTTTGGCAACTTTGGTCACCAACATGTAAGTTATAGGGCAGGAACAGAACACTTTTCAAAACGTGTTTTTCAGCCCGAGATAAACGCGTTTTCTCAACCCTTGGAATCACAGTGTAACTGACTGGCTCAGAAGAGCCCACTGAGTCAGCCCTTAACCCCAGTGTGCAGAAGTTGTCAAAACGTGTTTTTCAGCACAAATAAAAACGTTTTGGCAACTTTGGTCACCAACATGTAAGTTATAGGGCAGGAACAGAACACTTTTCAAAACGTGTTTTTCAGCCCGAAATAAACGCGTTTTCTCAACCCTTGGAATCACAGTGTAACTGACTGGCTCAGAAGAGCCCACTGAGTCAGCCCTTAACCCCAGTGTGCAGAAGTTGTCAAAACGTGTTTTTCAGCACAAATAAACACGTTTTGGCAACTTTGGTCACCAACATGTAAGTTATAGGGCAGGAACAGAACACTTTTCAAAACGTGTTTTTCAGCCCGAGATAAACGCGTTTTCTCAACCCTTGGAATCACAGTGTAACTGACTGGCTCAGAAGAGCCCACTGAGTCAGCCCTTAACCCCAGTGTGCAGAAGTTGTCAAAACGTATTTTTCAGCACAAATAAACACGTTTTGGCAACTTTGGTCACCAACATGTAAGTTATAGGGCAGGAACAGAACACTTTTCAAAACGTGTTTTTCAGCCCGAGATAAACGCGTTTTCTCAACCCTTGGAATCACAGTGTAACTGACTGGCTCAGAAGAGCCCACTGAGTCAGCCCTTAAGCCCAGTGTGCAGAAGTTGTCAAAACGTGTTTTTCAGCACAAATAAACACGTTTTGGCAACTTTGGTCACCAACATGTAAGTTATAGGGCAGGAACAGAACACTTTTCAAAACGTGTTTTTCAGCCCGAGATAAACGCGTTTTCTCAACCCTTGGAATCACAGTGTAACTGACTGGCTCAGAAGAGCCCACTGAGTCAGCCCTTAACCCCAGTGTGCAGAAGTTGTCAAAACGTGTTTTTCAGCACAAATAAACACGTTTTGGCAACTTTGGTCACCAACATGTAAGTTATAGGGCAGGAACAGAACACTTTTCAAAACGTGTTTTTCAGCCCGAGATAAACGCGTTTTCTCAACCCTTGGAATCACAGTGTAACTGACTGGCTCAGAAGAGCCCACTGAGTCAGCCCTTAACCCCAGTGTGCAGAAGTTGTCAAAACGTGTTTTTCAGCACAAATAAACACGTTTTGGCAACTTTGGTCACCAACATGTAAGTTATAGGGCAGGAACAGAACACTTTTCAAAACGTGTTTTTCAGCCCGAGATAAACGCGTTTTCTCAACCCTTGGAATCACAGTGTAACTGACTGGCTCAGAAGAGCCCACTGAGTCAGCCCTTAACCCCAGTGTGCAGAAGTTGTCAAAACGTGTTTTTCAGCACAAATAAACACGTTTTGGCAACTTTGGTCACCAACATGTAAGTTATAGGGCAGGAACAGAACACTTTTCAAAACGTGTTTTTCAGCCCGAGATAAACGCGTTTTCTCAACCCTTGGAATCACAGTGTAACTGACTGGCTCAGAAGAGCCCACTGAGTCAGCCCTTAACCCCAGTGTGCAGAAGTTGTCAAAACGTGTTTTTCAGCACAAATAAACACGTTTTGGCAACTTTGGTCACCAACATGTAAGTTATAGGGCAGGAACAGAACACTTTTCAAAACGTGTTTTTCAGCCCGAGATAAACGCGTTTTCTCAACCCTTGGAATCACAGTGTAACTGACTGGCTCAGAAGAGCCCACTGAGTCAGCCCTTAACCCCAGTGTGCAGAAGCTGTCAAAACGTGTTTTTCAGCACAAATAAACACGTTTTGGCAACTTTGGTCACCAACATGTAAGTTATAGGGCAGGAACAGAACACTTTTCAAAACGTGTTTTTCAGCCCGAGATAAACGCGTTTTCTAACCCTTGTAATCACAGTGTAACTGACTGGCTCAGAAGAGCCCACTGAGTCAGCCCTTAACCCCAGTGTGCAGAAGTTGTCAAAACGTGTTTTTCAGCACAAATAAACACGTTTTGGCAACTTTGGTCACCAACATGTAAGTTATAGGGCAGGAACAGCACACTTTTCAAAACGTGTTTTTCAGCCCGAGATAAACGCGTTTTCTCAACCCTTGGAATCACAGTGTAACTGACTGGCTCAGAAGAGCCCACTGAGTCAGCCCTTAACCCCAGTGTGCAGAAGTTGTCAAAACGTGTTTTTCAGCACAAATAAACACGTTTTGGCAACTTTGGTCACCAACATGTAAGTTATAGGGCAGGAACAGAACACTTTTCAAAACGTGTTTTTCAGCCCGAGATAAACGCGTTTTCTCAACCCTTGGAATCACAGTGTAACTGACTGGCTCAGAAGAGCCCACTGAGTCAGCCCTTAACCCCAGTGTGCAGAAGTTGTCAAAACGTGTTTTTCAGCACAAATAAACACGTTTTGGCAACTTTGGTCACCAACATGTAAGTTATAGGGCAGGTTCAGAACACTTTTCAAAACGTGTTTTTCAGCCCGAGATAAACGCGTTTTCTCAACCCTTGGAATCACAGTGTAACTGACTGGCTCAGAAGAGCCCACTGAGTCAGCCCTTAACCCCAGTGTGCAGAAGTTGTCAAAACGTGTTTTTCAGCACAAATAAACACGTTTTGGCAACTTTGGTCACCAACATGTAAGTTATAGGGCAGGAACAGAACACTTTTCAAAACGTGTTTTTCAGCCCGAGATAAACGCGTTTTCTCAACCCTTGGAATCACAGTGTAACTGACTGGCTCAGAAGAGCCCACTGAGTCAGCCCTTAACCCCAGTGTGCAGAAGTTGTCAAAACGTGTTTTTCAGCACAAATAAACACGTTTTGGCAACTTTGGTCACCAACATGTAAGTTATAGGGCAGGAACAGAACACTTTTCAAAACGTGTTTTTCAGCCCGAGATAAACGCGTTTTCTCAACCCTTGGAATCACAGTGTAACTGACTGGCTCAGAAGAGCCCACTGAGTCAGCCCTTAACCCCAGTGTGCAGAAGTTGTCAAAACGTGTTTTTCAGCACAAATAAACACGTTTTGGCAACTTTGGTCACCAACATGTAAGTTATAGGGCAGGAACAGAACACTTTTCAAAACGTGTTTTTCAGCCCGAGATAAACGCGTTTTCTCAACCCTTGGAATCACAGTGTAAGTGACTGGCTCAGAAGAGCCCACTGAGTCAGCCCTTAACCCCAGTGTGCAGAAGTTGTCAAAACGTGTTTTTCAGCACAAATAAACACGTTTTGGCAACTTTGGTCACCAACATGTAAGTTATAGGGCAGGAACAGCACACTTTTCAAAACCTGTTTTTCAGCCCGAGATAAACGCGTTTTCTCAACCCTTGGAATCACAGTGTAACTGACTGGCTCAGAAGAGCCCACTGAGTCAGCCCTTAACCCCAGTGTGCAGAAGTTGTCAAAACGTGTTATTCAGCACAAATAAACACGTTTTGGCAACTTTGGTCACCAACATGTAAGTTATAGGGCAGGAACAGAACACTTTTCAAAACGTGTTTTTCAGCCCGAGATAAACGCGTTTTCTCAACCCTTGGAATCACAGTGTAACTGACTGGCTCAGAAGAGCCCACTGAGTCAGCCCTTAACCCCAGTGTGCAGAAGTTGTCAAAACGTGTTTTTCAGCACAAATAAACACGTTTTGGCAACTTTGGTCACCAACATGTAAGTTATAGGGCAGGAACAGAACACTTTTCAAAACGTGTTTTTCAGCCCGAGATAAACGCGTTTTCTCAACCCTTGGAATCACAGTGTAAGTGACTGGCTCAGAAGAGCCCACTGAGTCAGCCCTTAACCCCAGTGTGCAGAAGTTGTCAAAACGTGTTTTTCAGCACAAATAAAAACGTTTTGGCAACTTTGGTCACCAACATGTAAGTTATAGGGCAGGAACAGAACACTTTTCAAAACGTGTTTTTCAGCCCGAAATAAACGCGTTTTCTCAACCCTTGGAATCACAGTGTAACTGACTGGCTCAGAAGAGCCCACTGAGTCAGCCCTTAACCCCAGTGTGCAGAAGTTGTCAAAACGTGTTTTTCAGCACAAATAAACACGTTTTGGCAACTTTGGTCACCAACATGTAAGTTATAGGGCAGGAACAGAACACTTTTCAAAACGTGTTTTTCAGCCCGAGATAAACGCGTTTTCTCAACCCTTGGAATCACAGTGTAACTGACTGGCTCAGAAGAGCCCACTGAGTCAGCCCTTAACCCCAGTGTGCAGAAGTTGTCAAAACGTGTTTTTCAGCACAAATAAAAACGTTTTGGCAACTTTGGTCACCAACATGTAAGTTATAGGGCAGGAACAGAACACTTTTCAAAACGTGTTTTTCAGCCCGAAATAAACGCGTTTTCTCAACCCTTGGAATCACAGTGTAACTGACTGGCTCAGAAGAGCCCACTGAGTCAGCCCTTAACCCCAGTGTGCAGAAGTTGTCAAAACGTGTTTTTCAGCACAAATAAACACGTTTTGGCAACTTTGGTCACCAACATGTAAGTTATAGGGCAGGAACAGAACACTTTTCAAAACGTGTTTTTCAGCCCGAGATAAACGCGTTTTCTCAACCCTTGGAATCACAGTGTAACTGACTGGCTCAGAAGAGCCCACTGAGTCAGCCCTTAACCCCAGTGTGCAGAAGTTGTCAAAACGTGTTATTCAGCACAAATAAACACGTTTTGGCAACTTTGGTCACCAACATGTAAGTTATAGGGCAGGAACAGAACACTTTTCAAAACGTGTTTTTCAGCCCGAGATAAACGCGTTTTCTCAACCCTTGGAATCACAGTGTAACTGACTGGCTCAGAAGAGCCCACTGAGTCAGCCCTTAACCCCAGTGTGCAGAAGTTGTCAAAACGTGTTTTTCAGCACAAATAAACACGTTTTGGCAACTTTGGTCACCAACATGTAAGTTATAGGGCAGGAACAGAACACTTTTCAAAACGTGTTTTTCAGCCCGAGATAAACGCGTTTTCTCAACCCTTGGAATCACAGTGTAAGTGACTGGCTCAGAAGAGCCCACTGAGTCAGCCCTTAACCCCAGTGTGCAGAAGTTGTCAAAACGTGTTTTTCAGCACAAATAAAAACGTTTTGGCAACTTTGGTCACCAACATGTAAGTTATAGGGCAGGAACAGAACACTTTTCAAAACGTGTTTTTCAGCCCGAAATAAACGCGTTTTCTCAACCCTTGGAATCACAGTGTAACTGACTGGCTCAGAAGAGCCCACTGAGTCAGCCCTTAACCCCAGTGTGCAGAAGTTGTCAAAACGTGTTTTTCAGCACAAATAAACACGTTTTGGCAACTTTGGTCACCAACATGTAAGTTATAGGGCAGGAACAGAACACTTTTCAAAACGTGTTTTTCAGCCCGAGATAAACGCGTTTTCTCAACCCTTGGAATCACAGTGTAACTGACTGGCTCAGAAGAGCCCACTGAGTCAGCCCTTAACCCCAGTGTGCAGAAGTTGTCAAAACGTGTTTTTCAGCACAAATAAAAACGTTTTGGCAACTTTGGTCACCAACATGTAAGTTATAGGGCAGGAACAGAACACTTTTCAAAACGTGTTTTTCAGCCCGAAATAAACGCGTTTTCTCAACCCTTGGAATCACAGTGTAACTGACTGGCTCAGAAGAGCCCACTGAGTCAGCCCTTAACCCCAGTGTGCAGAAGTTGTCAAAACGTGTTTTTCAGCACAAATAAACACGTTTTGGCAACTTTGGTCACCAACATGTAAGTTATAGGGCAGGAACAGAACACTTTTCAAAACGTGTTTTTCAGCCCGAGATAAACGCGTTTTCTCAACCCTTGGAATCACAGTGTAACTGACTGGCTCAGAAGAGCCCACTGAGTCAGCCCTTAACCCCAGTGTGCAGAAGTTGTCAAAACGTATTTTTCAGCACAAATAAACACGTTTTGGCAACTTTGGTCACCAACATGTAAGTTATAGGGCAGGAACAGAACACTTTTCAAAACGTGTTTTTCAGCCCGAGATAAACGCGTTTTCTCAACCCTTGGAATCACAGTGTAACTGACTGGCTCAGAAGAGCCCACTGAGTCAGCCCTTAAGCCCAGTGTGCAGAAGTTGTCAAAACGTGTTTTTCAGCACAAATAAACACGTTTTGGCAACTTTGGTCACCAACATGTAAGTTATAGGGCAGGAACAGAACACTTTTCAAAACGTGTTTTTCAGCCCGAGATAAACGCGTTTTCTCAACCCTTGGAATCACAGTGTAACTGACTGGCTCAGAAGAGCCCACTGAGTCAGCCCTTAACCCCAGTGTGCAGAAGTTGTCAAAACGTGTTTTTCAGCACAAATAAACACGTTTTGGCAACTTTGGTCACCAACATGTAAGTTATAGGGCAGGAACAGAACACTTTTCAAAACGTGTTTTTCAGCCCGAGATAAACGCGTTTTCTCAACCCTTGGAATCACAGTGTAACTGACTGGCTCAGAAGAGCCCACTGAGTCAGCCCTTAACCCCAGTGTGCAGAAGTTGTCAAAACGTGTTTTTCAGCACAAATAAACACGTTTTGGCAACTTTGGTCACCAACATGTAAGTTATAGGGCAGGAACAGAACACTTTTCAAAACGTGTTTTTCAGCCCGAGATAAACGCGTTTTCTCAACCCTTGGAATCACAGTGTAACTGACTGGCTCAGAAGAGCCCACTGAGTCAGCCCTTAACCCCAGTGTGCAGAAGTTGTCAAAACGTGTTTTTCAGCACAAATAAACACGTTTTGGCAACTTTGGTCACCAACATGTAAGTTATAGGGCAGGAACAGAACACTTTTCAAAACGTGTTTTTCAGCCCGAGATAAACGCGTTTTCTCAACCCTTGGAATCACAGTGTAACTGACTGGCTCAGAAGAGCCCACTGAGTCAGCCCTTAACCCCAGTGTGCAGAAGTTGTCAAAACGTGTTTTTCAGCACAAATAAACACGTTTTGGCAACTTTGGTCACCAACATGTAAGTTATAGGGCAGGAACAGAACACTTTTCAAAACGTGTTTTTCAGCCCGAGATAAACGCGTTTTCTCAACCCTTGGAATCACAGTGTAACTGACTGGCTCAGAAGAGCCCACTGAGTCAGCCCTTAACCCCAGTGTGCAGAAGCTGTCAAAACGTGTTTTTCAGCACAAATAAACACGTTTTGGCAACTTTGGTCACCAACATGTAAGTTATAGGGCAGGAACAGAACACTTTTCAAAACGTGTTTTTCAGCCCGAGATAAACGCGTTTTCTAACCCTTGTAATCACAGTGTAACTGACTGGCTCAGAAGAGCCCACTGAGTCAGCCCTTAACCCCAGTGTGCAGAAGTTGTCAAAACGTGTTTTTCAGCACAAATAAACACGTTTTGGCAACTTTGGTCACCAACATGTAAGTTATAGGGCAGGAACAGCACACTTTTCAAAACGTGTTTTTCAGCCCGAGATAAACGCGTTTTCTCAACCCTTGGAATCACAGTGTAACTGACTGGCTCAGAAGAGCCCACTGAGTCAGCCCTTAACCCCAGTGTGCAGAAGTTGTCAAAACGTGTTTTTCAGCACAAATAAACACGTTTTGGCAACTTTGGTCACCAACATGTAAGTTATAGGGCAGGAACAGAACACTTTTCAAAACGTGTTTTTCAGCCCGAGATAAACGCGTTTTCTCAACCCTTGGAATCACAGTGTAACTGACTGGCTCAGAAGAGCCCACTGAGTCAGCCCTTAACCCCAGTGTGCAGAAGTTGTCAAAACGTGTTTTTCAGCACAAATAAACACGTTTTGGCAACTTTGGTCACCAACATGTAAGTTATAGGGCAGGTTCAGAACACTTTTCAAAACGTGTTTTTCAGCCCGAGATAAACGCGTTTTCTCAACCCTTGGAATCACAGTGTAACTGACTGGCTCAGAAGAGCCCACTGAGTCAGCCCTTAACCCCAGTGTGCAGAAGTTGTCAAAACGTGTTTTTCAGCACAAATAAACACGTTTTGGCAACTTTGGTCACCAACATGTAAGTTATAGGGCAGGAACAGAACACTTTTCAAAACGTGTTTTTCAGCCCGAGATAAACGCGTTTTCTCAACCCTTGGAATCACAGTGTAACTGACTGGCTCAGAAGAGCCCACTGAGTCAGCCCTTAACCCCAGTGTGCAGAAGTTGTCAAAACGTGTTTTTCAGCACAAATAAACACGTTTTGGCAACTTTGGTCACCAACATGTAAGTTATAGGGCAGGAACAGAACACTTTTCAAAACGTGTTTTTCAGCCCGAGATAAACGCGTTTTCTCAACCCTTGGAATCACAGTGTAACTGACTGGCTCAGAAGAGCCCACTGAGTCAGCCCTTAACCCCAGTGTGCAGAAGTTGTCAAAACGTGTTTTTCAGCACAAATAAACACGTTTTGGCAACTTTGGTCACCAACATGTAAGTTATAGGGCAGGAACAGAACACTTTTCAAAACGTGTTTTTCAGCCCGAGATAAACGCGTTTTCTCAACCCTTGGAATCACAGTGTAACTGACTGGCTCAGAAGAGCCCACTGAGTCAGCCCTTAACCCCAGTGTGCAGAAGTTGTCAAAACGTGTTTTTCAGCACAAATAAACACGTTTTGGCAACTTTGGTCACCAACATGTAAGTTATAGGGCAGGAACAGAACACTTTTCAAAACGTGTTTTTCAGCCCGAGATAAACGCGTTTTCTCAACCCTTGGAATCACAGTGTAAGTGACTGGCTCAGAAGAGCCCACTGAGTCAGCCCTTAACCCCAGTGTGCAGAAGTTGTCAAAACGTGTTTTTCAGCACAAATAAACACGTTTTGGCAACTTTGGTCACCAACATGTAAGTTATAGGGCAGGAACAGAACACTTTTCAAAACGTGTTTTTCAGCCCGAGATAAACGCGTTTTCTCAACCCTTGGAATCACAGTGTAACTGACTGGCTCAGAAGAGCCCACTGAGTCAGCCCTTAACCCCAGTGTGCAGAAGTTGTCAAAACGTGTTTTTCAGCACAAATAAACACGTTTTGGCAACTTTGGTCACCAACATGTAAGTTATAGGGCAGGAACAGAACACTTTTCAAAACGTGTTTTTCAGCCCGAGATAAACGCGTTTTCTCAACCCTTGGAATCACAGTGTAACTGACTGGCTCAGAAGAGCCCACTGAGTCAGCCCTTAACCCCAGTGTGCAGAAGTTGTCAAAACGTATTTTTCAGCACAAATAAACACGTTTTGGCAACTTTGGTCACCAACATGTAAGTTATAGGGCAGGAACAGAACACTTTTCAAAACGTGTTTTTCAGCCCGAGATAAACGCGTTTTCTCAACCCTTGGAATCACAGTGTAACTGACTGGCTCAGAAGAGCCCACTGAGTCAGCCCTTAAGCCCAGTGTGCAGAAGTTGTCAAAACGTGTTTTTCAGCACAAATAAACACGTTTTGGCAACTTTGGTCACCAACATGTAAGTTATAGGGCAGGAACAGAACACTTTTCAAAACGTGTTTTTCAGCCCGAGATAAACGCGTTTTCTCAACCCTTGGAATCACAGTGTAACTGACTGGCTCAGAAGAGCCCACTGAGTCAGCCCTTAACCCCAGTGTGCAGAAGTTGTCAAAACGTGTTTTTCAGCACAAATAAACACGTTTTGGCAACTTTGGTCACCAACATGTAAGTTATAGGGCAGGAACAGAACACTTTTCAAAACGTGTTTTTCAGCCCGAGATAAACGCGTTTTCTCAACCCTTGGAATCACAGTGTAACTGACTGGCTCAGAAGAGCCCACTGAGTCAGCCCTTAACCCCAGTGTGCAGAAGTTGTCAAAACGTGTTTTTCAGCACAAATAAACACGTTTTGGCAACTTTGGTCACCAACATGTAAGTTATAGGGCAGGAACAGAACACTTTTCAAAACGTGTTTTTCAGCCCGAGATAAACGCGTTTTCTCAACCCTTGGAATCACAGTGTAACTGACTGGCTCAGAAGAGCCCACTGAGTCAGCCCTTAACCCCAGTGTGCAGAAGTTGTCAAAACGTGTTTTTCAGCACAAATAAACACGTTTTGGCAACTTTGGTCACCAACATGTAAGTTATAGGGCAGGAACAGAACACTTTTCAAAACGTGTTTTTCAGCCCGAGATAAACGCGTTTTCTCAACCCTTGGAATCACAGTGTAACTGACTGGCTCAGAAGAGCCCACTGAGTCAGCCCTTAACCCCAGTGTGCAGAAGTTGTCAAAACGTGTTTTTCAGCACAAATAAACACGTTTTGGCAACTTTGGTCACCAACATGTAAGTTATAGGGCAGGAACAGAACACTTTTCAAAACGTGTTTTTCAGCCCGAGATAAACGCGTTTTCTCAACCCTTGGAATCACAGTGTAACTGACTGGCTCAGAAGAGCCCACTGAGTCAGCCCTTAACCCCAGTGTGCAGAAGCTGTCAAAACGTGTTTTTCAGCACAAATAAACACGTTTTGGCAACTTTGGTCACCAACATGTAAGTTATAGGGCAGGAACAGAACACTTTTCAAAACGTGTTTTTCAGCCCGAGATAAACGCGTTTTCTAACCCTTGTAATCACAGTGTAACTGACTGGCTCAGAAGAGCCCACTGAGTCAGCCCTTAACCCCAGTGTGCAGAAGTTGTCAAAACGTGTTTTTCAGCACAAATAAACACGTTTTGGCAACTTTGGTCACCAACATGTAAGTTATAGGGCAGGAACAGCACACTTTTCAAAACGTGTTTTTCAGCCCGAGATAAACGCGTTTTCTCAACCCTTGGAATCACAGTGTAACTGACTGGCTCAGAAGAGCCCACTGAGTCAGCCCTTAACCCCAGTGTGCAGAAGTTGTCAAAACGTGTTTTTCAGCACAAATAAACACGTTTTGGCAACTTTGGTCACCAACATGTAAGTTATAGGGCAGGAACAGAACACTTTTCAAAACGTGTTTTTCAGCCCGAGATAAACGCGTTTTCTCAACCCTTGGAATCACAGTGTAACTGACTGGCTCAGAAGAGCCCACTGAGTCAGCCCTTAACCCCAGTGTGCAGAAGTTGTCAAAACGTGTTTTTCAGCACAAATAAACACGTTTTGGCAACTTTGGTCACCAACATGTAAGTTATAGGGCAGGTTCAGAACACTTTTCAAAACGTGTTTTTCAGCCCGAGATAAACGCGTTTTCTCAACCCTTGGAATCACAGTGTAACTGACTGGCTCAGAAGAGCCCACTGAGTCAGCCCTTAACCCCAGTGTGCAGAAGTTGTCAAAACGTGTTTTTCAGCACAAATAAACACGTTTTGGCAACTTTGGTCACCAACATGTAAGTTATAGGGCAGGAACAGAACACTTTTCAAAACGTGTTTTTCAGCCCGAGATAAACGCGTTTTCTCAACCCTTGGAATCACAGTGTAACTGACTGGCTCAGAAGAGCCCACTGAGTCAGCCCTTAACCCCAGTGTGCAGAAGTTGTCAAAACGTGTTTTTCAGCACAAATAAACACGTTTTGGCAACTTTGGTCACCAACATGTAAGTTATAGGGCAGGAACAGAACACTTTTCAAAACGTGTTTTTCAGCCCGAGATAAACGCGTTTTCTCAACCCTTGGAATCACAGTGTAACTGACTGGCTCAGAAGAGCCCACTGAGTCAGCCCTTAACCCCAGTGTGCAGAAGTTGTCAAAACGTGTTTTTCAGCACAAATAAACACGTTTTGGCAACTTTGGTCACCAACATGTAAGTTATAGGGCAGGAACAGAACACTTTTCAAAACGTGTTTTTCAGCCCGAGATAAACGCGTTTTCTCAACCCTTGGAATCACAGTGTAACTGACTGGCTCAGAAGAGCCCACTGAGTCAGCCCTTAACCCCAGTGTGCAGAAGTTGTCAAAACGTGTTTTTCAGCACAAATAAACACGTTTTGGCAACTTTGGTCACCAACATGTAAGTTATAGGGCAGGAACAGAACACTTTTCAAAACGTGTTTTTCAGCCCGAGATAAACGCGTTTTCTCAACCCTTGGAATCACAGTGTAAGTGACTGGCTCAGAAGAGCCCACTGAGTCAGCCCTTAACCCCAGTGTGCAGAAGTTGTCAAAACGTGTTTTTCAGCACAAATAAACACGTTTTGGCAACTTTGGTCACCAACATGTAAGTTATAGGGCAGGAACAGAACACTTTTCAAAACGTGTTTTTCAGCCCGAGATAAACGCGTTTTCTCAACCCTTGGAATCACAGTGTAACTGACTGGCTCAGAAGAGCCCACTGAGTCAGCCCTTAACCCCAGTGTGCAGAAGTTGTCAAAACGTGTTTTTCAGCACAAATAAACACGTTTTGGCAACTTTGGTCACCAACATGTAAGTTATAGGGCAGGAACAGAACACTTTTCAAAACGTGTTTTTCAGCCCGAGATAAACGCGTTTTCTCAACCCTTGGAATCACAGTGTAACTGACTGGCTCAGAAGAGCCCACTGAGTCAGCCCTTAACCCCAGTGTGCAGAAGTTGTCAAAACGTGTTTTTCAGCACAAATAAACACGTTTTGGCAACTTTGGTCACCAACATGTAAGTTATAGGGCAGGAACAGAACACTTTTCAAAACGTGTTTTTCAGCCCGAGATAAACGCGTTTTCTCAACCCTTGGAATCACAGTGTAAGTGACTGGCTCAGAAGAGCCCACTGAGTCAGCCCTTAACCCCAGTGTGCAGAAGTTGTCAAAACGTGTTTTTCAGCACAAATAAACACGTTTTGGCAACTTTGGTCACCAACATGTAAGTTATAGGGCAGGAACAGCACACTTTTCAAAACGTGTTTTTCAGCCCGAGATAAACGCGTTTTCTCAACCCTTGGAATCACAGTGTAACTGACTGGCTCAGAAGAGCCCACTGAGTCAGCCCTTAACCCCAGTGTGCAGAAGTTGTCAAAACGTGTTTTTCAGCACAAATAAACACGTTTTGGCAACTTTGGTCACCAACATGTAAGTTATAGGGCAGGAACAGAACACTTTTCAAAACGTGTTTTTCAGCCCGAGATAAACGCGTTTTCTCAACCCTTGGAATCACAGTGTAACTGACTGGCTCAGAAGAGCCCACTGAGTCAGCCCTTAACCCCAGTGTGCAGAAGTTGTCAAAACGTGTTTTTCAGCACAAATAAACACGTTTTGGCAACTTTGGTCACCAACATGTAAGTTATAGGGCAGGAACAGAACACTTTTCAAAACGTGTTTTTCAGCCCGAGATAAACGCGTTTTCTCAACCCTTGGAATCACAGTGTAACTGACTGGCTCAGAAGAGCCCACTGAGTCAGCCCTTAACCCCAGTGTGCAGAAGTTGTCAAAACGTGTTTTTCAGCACAAATAAAAACGTTTTGGCAACTTTGGTCACCAACATGTAAGTTATAGGGCAGGAACAGAACACTTTTCAAAACGTGTTTTTCAGCCCGAAATAAACGCGTTTTCTCAACCCTTGGAATCACAGTGTAACTGACTGGCTCAGAAGAGCCCACTGAGTCAGCCCTTAAGCCCAGTGTGCAGAAGTTGTCAAAACGTGTTTTTCAGCACAAATAAACACGTTTTGGCAACTTTGGTCACCAACATGTAAGTTATAGGGCAGGAACAGAACACTTTTCAAAACGTGTTTTTCAGCCCGAGATAAACGCGTTTTCTCAACCCTTGGAATCACAGTGTAACTGACTGGCTCAGAAGAGCCCACTGAGTCAGCCCTTAACCCCAGTGTGCAGAAGTTGTCAAAACGTGTTTTTCAGCACAAATAAACACGTTTTGGCAACTTTGGTCACCAACATGTAAGTTATAGGGCAGGAACAGAACACTTTTCAAAACGTGTTTTTCAGCCCGAGATAAACGCGTTTTCTCAACCCTTGGAATCACAGTGTAACTGACTGGCTCAGAAGAGCCCACTGAGTCAGCCCTTAACCCCAGTGTGCAGAAGTTGTCAAAACGTGTTTTTCAGCACAAATAAACACGTTTTGGCAACTTTGGTCACCAACATGTAAGTTATAGGGCAGGAACAGCACACTTTTCAAAACGTGTTTTTCAGCCCGAGATAAACGCGTTTTCTCAACCCTTGGAATCACAGTGTAACTGACTGGCTCAGAAGAGCCCACTGAGTCAGCCCTTAACCCCAGTGTGCAGAAGTTGTCAAAACGTGTTTTTCAGCACAAATAAACACGTTTTGGCAACTTTGGTCACCAACATGTAAGTTATAGGGCAGGAACAGAACACTTTTCAAAACGTGTTTTTCAGCCCGAGATAAACGCGTTTTCTCAACCCTTGGAATCACAGTGTAACTGACTGGCTCAGAAGAGCCCACTGAGTCAGCCCTTAACCCCAGTGTGCAGAAGTTGTCAAAACGTGTTTTTCAGCACAAATAAACACGTTTTGGCAACTTTGGTCACCAACATGTAAGTTATAGGGCAGGAACAGAACACTTTTCAAAACGTGTTTTTCAGCCCGAGATAAACGCGTTTTCTCAACCCTTGGAATCACAGTGTAACTGACTGGCTCAGAAGAGCCCACTGAGTCAGCCCTTAACCCCAGTGTGCAGAAGTTGTCAAAACGTGTTTTTCAGCACAAATAAACACGTTTTGGCAACTTTGGTCACCAACATGTAAGTTATAGGGCAGGAACAGAACACTTTTCAAAACGTGTTTTTCAGCCCGAGATAAACGCGTTTTCTCAACCCTTGGAATCACAGTGTAACTGACTGGCTCAGAAGAGCCCACTGAGTCAGCCCTTAACCCCAGTGTGCAGAAGTTGTCAAAACGTGTTTTTCAGCACAAATAAACACGTTTTGGCAACTTTGGTCACCAACATGTAAGTTATAGGGCAGGAACAGAACACTTTTCAAAACGTGTTTTTCAGCCCGAGATAAACGCGTTTTCTCAACCCTTGGAATCACAGTGTAACTGACTGGCTCAGAAGAGCCCACTGAGTCAGCCCTTAACCCCAGTGTGCAGAAGTTGTCAAAACGTGTTTTTCAGCACAAATAAACACGTTTTGGCAACTTTGGTCACCAACATGTAAGTTATAGGGCAGGAACAGAACACTTTTCAAAACGTGTTTTTCAGCCCGAGATAAACGCGTTTTCTCAACCCTTGGAATCACAGTGTAACTGACTGGCTCAGAAGAGCCCACTGAGTCAGCCCTTAACCCCAGTGTGCAGAAGTTGTCAAAACGTGTTTTTCAGCACAAATAAACACGTTTTGGCAACTTTGGTCACCAACATGTAAGTTATAGGGCAGGAACAGAACACTTTTCAAAACGTGTTTTTCAGCCCGAGATAAACGCGTTTTCTCAACCCTTGGAATCACAGTGTAACTGACTGGCTCAGAAGAGCCCACTGAGTCAGCCCTTAACCCCAGTGTGCAGAAGTTGTCAAAACGTGTTTTTCAGCACAAATAAACACGTTTTGGCAACTTTGGTCACCAACATGTAAGTTATAGGGCAGGAACAGAACACTTTTCAAAACGTGTTTTTCAGCCCGAGATAAACGCGTTTTCTCAACCCTTGGAATCACAGTGTAAGTGACTGGCTCAGAAGAGCCCACTGAGTCAGCCCTTAACCCCAGTGTGCAGAAGTTGTCAAAACGTGTTTTTCAGCACAAATAAACACGTTTTGGCAACTTTGGTCACCAACATGTAAGTTATAGGGCAGGAACAGCACACTTTTCAAAACCTGTTTTTCAGCCCGAGATAAACGCGTTTTCTCAACCCTTGGAATCACAGTGTAACTGACTGGCTCAGAAGAGCCCACTGAGTCAGCCCTTAACCCCAGTGTGCAGAAGTTGTCAAAACGTGTTTTTCAGCACAAATAAACACGTTTTGGCAACTTTGGTCACCAACATGTAAGTTATAGGGCAGGAACAGAACACTTTTCAAAACGTGTTTTTCAGCCCGAGATAAACGCGTTTTCTCAACCCTTGGAATCACAGTGTAACTGACTGGCTCAGAAGAGCCCACTGAGTCAGCCCTTAACCCCAGTGTGCAGAAGTTGTCAAAACGTGTTTTTCAGCACAAATAAACACGTTTTGGCAACTTTGGTCACCAACATGTAAGTTATAGGGCAGGAACAGAACACTTTTCAAAACGTGTTTTTCAGCCCGAGATAAACGCGTTTTCTCAACCCTTGGAATCACAGTGTAAGTGACTGGCTCAGAAGAGCCCACTGAGTCAGCCCTTAACCCCAGTGTGCAGAAGTTGTCAAAACGTGTTTTTCAGCACAAATAAACACGTTTTGGCAACTTTGGTCACCAACATGTAAGTTATAGGGCAGGAACAGAACACTTTTCAAAACGTGTTTTTCAGCCCGAGATAAACGCGTTTTCTCAACCCTTGGAATCACAGTGTAACTGACTGGCTCAGAAGAGCCCACTGAGTCAGCCCTTAACCCCAGTGTGCAGAAGTTGTCAAAACGTGTTTTTCAGCACAAATAAACACGTTTTGGCAACTTTGGTCACTAACATGTAAGTTATAGGGCAGGAACAGAACACTTTTCAAAACGTGTTTTT
This sequence comes from Lepisosteus platostomus, assembly GCF_059453375.1. Classification (NCBI taxonomy): domain Eukaryota; kingdom Metazoa; phylum Chordata; class Actinopteri; order Semionotiformes; family Lepisosteidae; genus Lepisosteus; species Lepisosteus platostomus. The sequence goes on along the minus strand of NW_028291483.1, from coordinate 124,720 downwards.
CAGCCCGAGATAAACGCGTTTTCTCAACCCTTGGAATCACAGTGTAACTGACTGGCTCAGAAGAGCCCACTGAGTCAGCCCTTAACCCCAGTGTGCAGAAGTTGTCAAAACGTGTTTTTCAGCACAAATAAACACGTTTTGGCAACTTTGGTCACCAACATGTAAGTTATAGGGCAGGAACAGAACACTTTTCAAAACGTGTTTTTCAGCCCGAGATAAACGCGTTTTCTCAACCCTTGGAATCACAGTGTAACTGACTGGCTCAGAAGAGCCCACTGAGTCAGCCCTTAACCCCAGTGTGCAGAAGTTGTCAAAACGTGTTTTTCAGCACAAATAAACACGTTTTGGCAACTTTGGTCACCAACATGTAAGTTATAGGGCAGGAACAGAACACTTTTCAAAACGTGTTTTTCAGCCCGAGATAAACGCGTTTTCTCAACCCTTGGAATCACAGTGTAACTGACTGGCTCAGAAGAGCCCACTGAGTCAGCCCTTAACCCCAGTGTGCAGAAGTTGTCAAAACGTGTTTTTCAGCACAAATAAACACGTTTTGGCAACTTTGGTCACCAACATGTAAGTTATAGGGCAGGAACAGAACACTTTTCAAAACGTGTTTTTCAGCCCGAGATAAACGCGTTTTCTCAACCCTTGGAATCACAGTGTAACTGACTGGCTCAGAAGAGCCCACTGAGTCAGCCCTTAACCCCAGTGTGCAGAAGTTGTCAAAACGTGTTTTTCAGCACAAATAAACACGTTTTGGCAACTTTGGTCACCAACATGTAAGTTATAGGGCAGGAACAGAACACTTTTCAAAACGTGTTTTTCAGCCCGAGATAAACGCGTTTTCTCAACCCTTGGAATCACAGTGTAACTGACTGGCTCAGAAGAGCCCACTGAGTCAGCCCTTAACCCCAGTGTGCAGAAGTTGTCAAAACGTGTTTTTCAGCACAAATAAACACGTTTTGGCAACTTTGGTCACCAACATGTAAGTTATAGGGCAGGAACAGAACACTTTTCAAAACGTGTTTTTCAGCCCGAGATAAACGCGTTTTCTCAACCCTTGGAATCACAGTGTAACTGACTGGCTCAGAAGAGCCCACTGAGTCAGCCCTTAACCCCAGTGTGCAGAAGTTGTCAAAACGTGTTTTTCAGCACAAATAAACACGTTTTGGCAACTTTGGTCACCAACATGTAAGTTATAGGGCAGGAACAGAACACTTTTCAAAACGTGTTTTTCAGCCCGAGATAAACGCGTTTTCTCAACCCTTGGAATCACAGTGTAAGTGACTGGCTCAGAAGAGCCCACTGAGTCAGCCCTTAACCCCAGTGTGCAGAAGTTGTCAAAACGTGTTTTTCAGCACAAATAAACACGTTTTGGCAACTTTGGTCACCAACATGTAAGTTATAGGGCAGGAACAGCACACTTTTCAAAACCTGTTTTTCAGCCCGAGATAAACGCGTTTTCTCAACCCTTGGAATCACAGTGTAACTGACTGGCTCAGAAGAGCCCACTGAGTCAGCCCTTAACCCCAGTGTGCAGAAGTTGTCAAAACGTGTTTTTCAGCACAAATAAACACGTTTTGGCAACTTTGGTCACCAACATGTAAGTTATAGGGCAGGAACAGAACACTTTTCAAAACGTGTTTTTCAGCCCGAGATAAACGCGTTTTCTCAACCCTTGGAATCACAGTGTAACTGACTGGCTCAGAAGAGCCCACTGAGTCAGCCCTTAACCCCAGTGTGCAGAAGTTGTCAAAACGTGTTTTTCAGCACAAATAAACACGTTTTGGCAACTTTGGTCACCAACATGTAAGTTATAGGGCAGGAACAGAACACTTTTCAAAACGTGTTTTTCAGCCCGAGATAAACGCGTTTTCTCAACCCTTGGAATCACAGTGTAACTGACTGGCTCAGAAGAGCCCACTGAGTCAGCCCTTAACCCCAGTGTGCAGAAGTTGTCAAAACGTGTTTTTCAGCACAAATAAAAACGTTTTGGCAACTTTGGTCACCAACATGTAAGTTATAGGGCAGGAACAGAACACTTTTCAAAACGTGTTTTTCAGCCCGAAATAAACGCGTTTTCTCAACCCTTGGAATCACAGTGTAACTGACTGGCTCAGAAGAGCCCACTGAGTCAGCCCTTAAGCCCAGTGTGCAGAAGTTGTCAAAACGTGTTTTTCAGCACAAATAAACACGTTTTGGCAACTTTGGTCACCAACATGTAAGTTATAGGGCAGGAACAGAACACTTTTCAAAACGTGTTTTTCAGCCCGAGATAAACGCGTTTTCTCAACCCTTGGAATCACAGTGTAACTGACTGGCTCAGAAGAGCCCACTGAGTCAGCCCTTAACCCCAGTGTGCAGAAGTTGTCAAAACGTGTTTTTCAGCACAAATAAAAACGTTTTGGCAACTTTGGTCACCAACATGTAAGTTATAGGGCAGGAACAGAACACTTTTCAAAACGTGTTTTTCAGCCCGAAATAAACGCGTTTTCTCAACCCTTGGAATCACAGTGTAACTGACTGGCTCAGAAGAGCCCACTGAGTCAGCCCTTAACCCCAGTGTGCAGAAGTTGTCAAAACCTGTTTTTCAGCACAAATAAACACGTTTTGGCAACTTTGGTCACCAACATGTAAGTTATAGGGCAGGAACAGAACACTTTTCAAAACGTGTTTTTCAGCCCGAGATAAACGCGTTTTCTCAACCCTTGGAATCACAGTGTAACTGACTGGCTCAGAAGAGCCCACTGAGTCAGCCCTTAACCCCAGTGTGCAGAAGTTGTCAAAACGTATTTTTCAGCACAAATAAACACGTTTTGGCAACTTTGGTCACCAACATGTAAGTTATAGGGCAGGAACAGAACACTTTTCAAAACGTGTTTTTCAGCCCGAGATAAACGCGTTTTCTCAACCCTTGGAATCACAGTGTAACTGACTGGCTCAGAAGAGCCCACTGAGTCAGCCCTTAACCCCAGTGTGCAGAAGTTGTCAAAACGTGTTTTTCAGCACAAATAAACACGTTTTGGCAACTTTGGTCACCAACATGTAAGTTATAGGGCAGGAACAGAACACTTTTCAAAACGTGTTTTTCAGCCCGAGATAAACGCGTTTTCTCAACCCTTGGAATCACAGTGTAACTGACTGGCTCAGAAGAGCCCACTGAGTCAGCCCTTAACCCCAGTGTGCAGAAGTTGTCAAAACGTGTTTTTCAGCACAAATAAACACGTTTTGGCAACTTTGGTCACCAACATGTAAGTTATAGGGCAGGAACAGAACACTTTTCAAAACGTGTTTTTCAGCCCGAAATAAACGCGTTTTCTCAACCCTTGGAATCACTGTGTAACTGACTGGCTCAGAAGAGCCCACTGAGTCAGCCCTTAACCCCAGTGTGCAGAAGTTGTCAAAACGTGTTTTTCAGCACAAATAAACACGTTTTGGCAACTTTGGTCACCAACATGTAAGTTATAGGGCAGGAACAGAACACTTTTCAAAACGTGTTTTTCAGCCCGAGATAAACGCGTTTTCTCAACCCTTGGAATCACAGTGTAACTGACTGGCTCAGAAGAGCCCACTGAGTCAGCCCTTAACCCCAGTGTGCAGAAGTTGTCAAAACGTGTTTTTCAGCACAAATAAAAACGTTTTGGCAACTTTGGTCACCAACATGTAAGTTATAGGGCAGGAACAGAACACTTTTCAAAACGTGTTTTTCAGCCCGAAATAAACGCGTTTTCTCAACCCTTGGAATCACAGTGTAACTGACTGGCTCAGAAGAGCCCACTGAGTCAGCCCTTAACCCCAGTGTGCAGAAGTTGTCAAAACGTGTTTTTCAGCACAAATAAACACGTTTTGGCAACTTTGGTCACCAACATGTAAGTTATAGGGCAGGAACAGAACACTTTTCAAAACGTGTTTTTCAGCCCGAGATAAACGCGTTTTCTCAACCCTTGGAATCACAGTGTAACTGACTGGCTCAGAAGAGCCCACTGAGTCAGCCCTTAACCCCAGTGTGCAGAAGTTGTCAAAACGTATTTTTCAGCACAAATAAACACGTTTTGGCAACTTTGGTCACCAACATGTAAGTTATAGGGCAGGAACAGAACACTTTTCAAAACGTGTTTTTCAGCCCGAGATAAACGCGTTTTCTCAACCCTTGGAATCACAGTGTAACTGACTGGCTCAGAAGAGCCCACTGAGTCAGCCCTTAACCCCAGTGTGCAGAAGTTGTCAAAACGTGTTTTTCAGCACAAATAAACACGTTTTGGCAACTTTGGTCACCAACATGTAAGTTATAGGGCAGGAACAGAACACTTTTCAAAACGTGTTTTTCAGCCCGAGATAAACGCGTTTTCTCAACCCTTGGAATCACAGTGTAACTGACTGGCTCAGAAGAGCCCACTGAGTCAGCCCTTAACCCCAGTGTGCAGAAGTTGTCAAAACGTGTTTTTCAGCACAAATAAACACGTTTTGGCAACTTTGGTCACCAACATGTAAGTTATAGGGCAGGAACAGAACACTTTTCAAAACGTGTTTTTCAGCCCGAAATAAACGCGTTTTCTCAACCCTTGGAATCACTGTGTAACTGACTGGCTCAGAAGAGCCCACTGAGTCAGCCCTTAACCCCAGTGTGCAGAAGTTGTCAAAACGTGTTTTTCAGCACAAATAAACACGTTTTGGCAACTTTGGTCACCAACATGTAAGTTATAGGGCAGGAACAGAACACTTTTCAAAACGTGTTTTTCAGCCCGAGATAAACGCGTTTTCTCAACCCTTGGAATCACAGTGTAACTGACTGGCTCAGAAGAGCCCACTGAGTCAGCCCTTAACCCCAGTGTGCAGAAGTTGTCAAAACGTGTTTTTCAGCACAAATAAACACGTTTTGGCAACTTTGGTCACCAACATGTAAGTTATAGGGCAGGAACAGAACACTTTTCAAAACGTGTTTTTCAGCCCGAGATAAACGCGTTTTCTCAACCCTTGGAATCACAGTGTAAGTGACTGGCTCAGAAGAGCCCACTGAGTCAGCCCTTAACCCCAGTGTGCAGAAGTTGTCAAAACGTGTTTTTCAGCACAAATAAACACGTTTTGGCAACTTTGGTCACCAACATGTAAGTTATAGGGCAGGAACAGCACACTTTTCAAAACCTGTTTTTCAGCCCGAGATAAACGCGTTTTCTCAACCCTTGGAATCACAGTGTAACTGACTGGCTCAGAAGAGCCCACTGAGTCAGCCCTTAACCCCAGTGTGCAGAAGTTGTCAAAACGTGTTTTTCAGCACAAATAAACACGTTTTGGCAACTTTGGTCACCAACATGTAAGTTATAGGGCAGGAACAGAACACTTTTCAAAACGTGTTTTTCAGCCCGAGATAAACGCGTTTTCTCAACCCTTGGAATCACAGTGTAACTGACTGGCTCAGAAGAGCCCACTGAGTCAGCCCTTAACCCCAGTGTGCAGAAGTTGTCAAAACGTGTTTTTCAGCACAAATAAACACGTTTTGGCAACTTTGGTCACCAACATGTAAGTTATAGGGCAGGAACAGAACACTTTTCAAAACGTGTTTTTCAGCCCGAGATAAACGCGTTTTCTCAACCCTTGGAATCACAGTGTAAGTGACTGGCTCAGAAGAGCCCACTGAGTCAGCCCTTAACCCCAGTGTGCAGAAGTTGTCAAAACGTGTTTTTCAGCACAAATAAAAACGTTTTGGCAACTTTGGTCACCAACATGTAAGTTATAGGGCAGGAACAGAACACTTTTCAAAACGTGTTTTTCAGCCCGAAATAAACGCGTTTTCTCAACCCTTGGAATCACAGTGTAACTGACTGGCTCAGAAGAGCCCACTGAGTCAGCCCTTAACCCCAGTGTGCAGAAGTTGTCAAAACGTGTTTTTCAGCACAAATAAACACGTTTTGGCAACTTTGGTCACCAACATGTAAGTTATAGGGCAGGAACAGAACACTTTTCAAAACGTGTTTTTCAGCCCGAGATAAACGCGTTTTCTCAACCCTTGGAATCACAGTGTAACTGACTGGCTCAGAAGAGCCCACTGAGTCAGCCCTTAACCCCAGTGTGCAGAAGTTGTCAAAACGTGTTTTTCAGCACAAATAAAAACGTTTTGGCAACTTTGGTCACCAACATGTAAGTTATAGGGCAGGAACAGAACACTTTTCAAAACGTGTTTTTCAGCCCGAAATAAACGCGTTTTCTCAACCCTTGGAATCACAGTGTAACTGACTGGCTCAGAAGAGCCCACTGAGTCAGCCCTTAACCCCAGTGTGCAGAAGTTGTCAAAACGTGTTTTTCAGCACAAATAAACACGTTTTGGCAACTTTGGTCACCAACATGTAAGTTATAGGGCAGGAACAGAACACTTTTCAAAACGTGTTTTTCAGCCCGAGATAAACGCGTTTTCTCAACCCTTGGAATCACAGTGTAACTGACTGGCTCAGAAGAGCCCACTGAGTCAGCCCTTAACCCCAGTGTGCAGAAGTTGTCAAAACGTATTTTTCAGCACAAATAAACACGTTTTGGCAACTTTGGTCACCAACATGTAAGTTATAGGGCAGGAACAGAACACTTTTCAAAACGTGTTTTTCAGCCCGAGATAAACGCGTTTTCTCAACCCTTGGAATCACAGTGTAACTGACTGGCTCAGAAGAGCCCACTGAGTCAGCCCTTAACCCCAGTGTGCAGAAGTTGTCAAAACGTGTTTTTCAGCACAAATAAAAACGTTTTGGCAACTTTGGTCACCAACATGTAAGTTATAGGGCAGGAACAGAACACTTTTCAAAACGTGTTTTTCAGCCCGAAATAAACGCGTTTTCTCAACCCTTGGAATCACAGTGTAACTGACTGGCTCAGAAGAGCCCACTGAGTCAGCCCTTAACCCCAGTGTGCAGAAGTTGTCAAAACGTGTTTTTCAGCACAAATAAACACGTTTTGGCAACTTTGGTCACCAACATGTAAGTTATAGGGCAGGAACAGAACACTTTTCAAAACGTGTTTTTCAGCCCGAGATAAACGCGTTTTCTCAACCCTTGGAATCACAGTGTAACTGACTGGCTCAGAAGAGCCCACTGAGTCAGCCCTTAACCCCAGTGTGCAGAAGTTGTCAAAACGTATTTTTCAGCACAAATAAACACGTTTTGGCAACTTTGGTCACCAACATGTAAGTTATAGGGCAGGAACAGAACACTTTTCAAAACGTGTTTTTCAGCCCGAGATAAACGCGTTTTCTCAACCCTTGGAATCACAGTGTAACTGACTGGCTCAGAAGAGCCCACTGAGTCAGCCCTTAAGCCCAGTGTGCAGAAGTTGTCAAAACGTGTTTTTCAGCACAAATAAACACGTTTTGGCAACTTTGGTCACCAACATGTAAGTTATAGGGCAGGAACAGAACACTTTTCAAAACGTGTTTTTCAGCCCGAGATAAACGCGTTTTCTCAACCCTTGGAATCACAGTGTAACTGACTGGCTCAGAAGAGCCCACTGAGTCAGCCCTTAACCCCAGTGTGCAGAAGTTGTCAAAACGTGTTTTTCAGCACAAATAAACACGTTTTGGCAACTTTGGTCACCAACATGTAAGTTATAGGGCAGGAACAGAACACTTTTCAAAACGTGTTTTTCAGCCCGAGATAAACGCGTTTTCTCAACCCTTGGAATCACAGTGTAACTGACTGGCTCAGAAGAGCCCACTGAGTCAGCCCTTAACCCCAGTGTGCAGAAGTTGTCAAAACGTGTTTTTCAGCACAAATAAACACGTTTTGGCAACTTTGGTCACCAACATGTAAGTTATAGGGCAGGAACAGAACACTTTTCAAAACGTGTTTTTCAGCCCGAGATAAACGCGTTTTCTCAACCCTTGGAATCACAGTGTAACTGACTGGCTCAGAAGAGCCCACTGAGTCAGCCCTTAACCCCAGTGTGCAGAAGTTGTCAAAACGTGTTTTTCAGCACAAATAAAAACGTTTTGGCAACTTTGGTCACCAACATGTAAGTTATAGGGCAGGAACAGAACACTTTTCAAAACGTGTTTTTCAGCCCGAAATAAACGCGTTTTCTCAACCCTTGGAATCACAGTGTAACTGACTGGCTCAGAAGAGCCCACTGAGTCAGCCCTTAACCCCAGTGTGCAGAAGTTGTCAAAACGTGTTTTTCAGCACAAATAAACACGTTTTGGCAACTTTGGTCACCAACATGTAAGTTATAGGGCAGGAACAGAACACTTTTCAAAACGTGTTTTTCAGCCCGAGATAAACGCGTTTTCTCAACCCTTGGAATCACAGTGTAACTGACTGGCTCAGAAGAGCCCACTGAGTCAGCCCTTAACCCCAGTGTGCAGAAGTTGTCAAAACGTATTTTTCAGCACAAATAAACACGTTTTGGCAACTTTGGTCACCAACATGTAAGTTATAGGGCAGGAACAGAACACTTTTCAAAACGTGTTTTTCAGCCCGAGATAAACGCGTTTTCTCAACCCTTGGAATCACAGTGTAACTGACTGGCTCAGAAGAGCCCACTGAGTCAGCCCTTAACCCCAGTGTGCAGAAGTTGTCAAAACGTGTTTTTCAGCACAAATAAACACGTTTTGGCAACTTTGGTCACCAACATGTAAGTTATAGGGCAGGAACAGAACACTTTTCAAAACGTGTTTTTCAGCCCGAGATAAACGCGTTTTCTCAACCCTTGGAATCACAGTGTAACTGACTGGCTCAGAAGAGCCCACTGAGTCAGCCCTTAACCCCAGTGTGCAGAAGTTGTCAAAACGTGTTTTTCAGCACAAATAAACACGTTTTGGCAACTTTGGTCACCAACATGTAAGTTATAGGGCAGGAACAGAACACTTTTCAAAACGTGTTTTTCAGCCCGAAATAAACGCGTTTTCTCAACCCTTGGAATCACTGTGTAACTGACTGGCTCAGAAGAGCCCACTGAGTCAGCCCTTAACCCCAGTGTGCAGAAGTTGTCAAAACGTGTTTTTCAGCACAAATAAACACGTTTTGGCAACTTTGGTCACCAACATGTAAGTTATAGGGCAGGAACAGAACACTTTTCAAAACGTGTTTTTCAGCCCGAGATAAACGCGTTTTCTCAACCCTTGGAATCACAGTGTAACTGACTGGCTCAGAAGAGCCCACTGAGTCAGCCCTTAACCCCAGTGTGCAGAAGTTGTCAAAACGTGTTTTTCAGCACAAATAAACACGTTTTGGCAACTTTGGTCACCAACATGTAAGTTATAGGGCAGGAACAGAACACTTTTCAAAACGTGTTTTTCAGCCCGAGATAAACGCGTTTTCTCAACCCTTGGAATCACAGTGTAAGTGACTGGCTCAGAAGAGCCCACTGAGTCAGCCCTTAACCCCAGTGTGCAGAAGTTGTCAAAACGTGTTTTTCAGCACAAATAAACACGTTTTGGCAACTTTGGTCACCAACATGTAAGTTATAGGGCAGGAACAGCACACTTTTCAAAACCTGTTTTTCAGCCCGAGATAAACGCGTTTTCTCAACCCTTGGAATCACAGTGTAACTGACTGGCTCAGAAGAGCCCACTGAGTCAGCCCTTAACCCCAGTGTGCAGAAGTTGTCAAAACGTGTTTTTCAGCACAAATAAACACGTTTTGCAACTTTGGTCACCAACATGTAAGTTATAGGGCAGGAACAGAACACTTTTCAAAACGTGTTTTTCAGCCCGAGATAAACGCGTTTTCTCAACCCTTGGAATCACAGTGTAACTGACTGGCTCAGAAGAGCCCACTGAGTCAGCCCTTAACCCCAGTGTGCAGAAGTTGTCAAAACGTGTTTTTCAGCACAAATAAACACGTTTTGGCAACTTTGGTCACCAACATGTAAGTTATAGGGCAGGAACAGAACACTTTTCAAAACGTGTTTTTCAGCCCGAGATAAACGCGTTTTCTCAACCCTTGGAATCACAGTGTAAGTGACTGGCTCAGAAGAGCCCACTGAGTCAGCCCTTAACCCCAGTGTGCAGAAGTTGTCAAAACGTGTTTTTCAGCACAAATAAAAACGTTTTGGCAACTTTGGTCACCAACATGTAAGTTATAGGGCAGGAACAGAACACTTTTCAAAACGTGTTTTTCAGCCCGAAATAAACGCGTTTTCTCAACCCTTGGAATCACAGTGTAACTGACTGGCTCAGAAGAGCCCACTGAGTCAGCCCTTAACCCCAGTGTGCAGAAGTTGTCAAAACGTGTTTTTCAGCACAAATAAACACGTTTTGGCAACTTTGGTCACCAACATGTAAGTTATAGGGCAGGAACAGAACACTTTTCAAAACGTGTTTTTCAGCCCGAGATAAACGCGTTTTCTCAACCCTTGGAATCACAGTGTAACTGACTGGCTCAGAAGAGCCCACTGAGTCAGCCCTTAACCCCAGTGTGCAGAAGTTGTCAAAACGTGTTTTTCAGCACAAATAAAAACGTTTTGGCAACTTTGGTCACCAACATGTAAGTTATAGGGCAGGAACAGAACACTTTTCAAAACGTGTTTTTCAGCCCGAAATAAACGCGTTTTCTCAACCCTTGGAATCACAGTGTAACTGACTGGCTCAGAAGAGCCCACTGAGTCAGCCCTTAACCCCAGTGTGCAGAAGTTGTCAAAACGTGTTTTTCAGCACAAATAAACACGTTTTGGCAACTTTGGTCACCAACATGTAAGTTATAGGGCAGGAACAGAACACTTTTCAAAACGTGTTTTTCAGCCCGAGATAAACGCGTTTTCTCAACCCTTGGAATCACAGTGTAACTGACTGGCTCAGAAGAGCCCACTGAGTCAGCCCTTAACCCCAGTGTGCAGAAGTTGTCAAAACGTATTTTTCAGCACAAATAAACACGTTTTGGCAACTTTGGTCACCAACATGTAAGTTATAGGGCAGGAACAGAACACTTTTCAAAACGTGTTTTTCAGCCCGAGATAAACGCGTTTTCTCAACCCTTGGAATCACAGTGTAACTGACTGGCTCAGAAGAGCCCACTGAGTCAGCCCTTAACCCCAGTGTGCAGAAGTTGTCAAAACGTGTTTTTCAGCACAAATAAAAACGTTTTGGCAACTTTGGTCACCAACATGTAAGTTATAGGGCAGGAACAGAACACTTTTCAAAACGTGTTTTTCAGCCCGAAATAAACGCGTTTTCTCAACCCTTGGAATCACAGTGTAACTGACTGGCTCAGAAGAGCCCACTGAGTCAGCCCTTAACCCCAGTGTGCAGAAGTTGTCAAAACGTGTTTTTCAGCACAAATAAACACGTTTTGGCAACTTTGGTCACCAACATGTAAGTTATAGGGCAGGAACAGAACACTTTTCAAAACGTGTTTTTCAGCCCGAGATAAACGCGTTTTCTCAACCCTTGGAATCACAGTGTAACTGACTGGCTCAGAAGAGCCCACTGAGTCAGCCCTTAACCCCAGTGTGCAGAAGTTGTCAAAACGTATTTTTCAGCACAAATAAACACGTTTTGGCAACTTTGGTCACCAACATGTAAGTTATAGGGCAGGAACAGAACACTTTTCAAAACGTGTTTTTCAGCCCGAGATAAACGCGTTTTCTCAACCCTTGGAATCACAGTGTAACTGACTGGCTCAGAAGAGCCCACTGAGTCAGCCCTTAAGCCCAGTGTGCAGAAGTTGTCAAAACGTGTTTTTCAGCACAAATAAACACGTTTTGGCAACTTTGGTCACCAACATGTAAGTTATAGGGCAGGAACAGAACACTTTTCAAAACGTGTTTTTCAGCCCGAGATAAACGCGTTTTCTCAACCCTTGGAATCACAGTGTAACTGACTGGCTCAGAAGAGCCCACTGAGTCAGCCCTTAACCCCAGTGTGCAGAAGTTGTCAAAACGTGTTTTTCAGCACAAATAAACACGTTTTGGCAACTTTGGTCACCAACATGTAAGTTATAGGGCAGGAACAGAACACTTTTCAAAACGTGTTTTTCAGCCCGAGATAAACGCGTTTTCTCAACCCTTGGAATCACAGTGTAACTGACTGGCTCAGAAGAGCCCACTGAGTCAGCCCTTAACCCCAGTGTGCAGAAGTTGTCAAAACGTGTTTTTCAGCACAAATAAACACGTTTTGGCAACTTTGGTCACCAACATGTAAGTTATAGGGCAGGAACAGAACACTTTTCAAAACGTGTTTTTCAGCCCGAGATAAACGCGTTTTCTCAACCCTTGGAATCACAGTGTAACTGACTGGCTCAGAAGAGCCCACTGAGTCAGCCCTTAACCCCAGTGTGCAGAAGTTGTCAAAACGTGTTTTTCAGCACAAATAAACACGTTTTGGCAACTTTGGTCACCAACATGTAAGTTATAGGGCAGGAACAGAACACTTTTCAAAACGTGTTTTTCAGCCCGAGATAAACGCGTTTTCTCAACCCTTGGAATCACAGTGTAACTGACTGGCTCAGAAGAGCCCACTGAGTCAGCCCTTAACCCCAGTGTGCAGAAGTTGTCAAAACGTGTTTTTCAGCACAAATAAACACGTTTTGGCAACTTTGGTCACCAACATGTAAGTTATAGGGCAGGAACAGAACACTTTTCAAAACGTGTTTTTCAGCCCGAGATAAACGCGTTTTCTCAACCCTTGGAATCACAGTGTAAGTGACTGGCTCAGAAGAGCCCACTGAGTCAGCCCTTAACCCCAGTGTGCAGAAGTTGTCAAAACGTGTTTTTCAGCACAAATAAACACGTTTTGGCAACTTTGGTCACCAACATGTAAGTTATAGGGCAGGAACAGAACACTTTTCAAAACGTGTTTTTCAGCCCGAGATAAACGCGTTTTCTCAACCCTTGGAATCACAGTGTAAGTGACTGGCTCAGAAGAGCCCACTGAGTCAGCCCTTAACCCCAGTGTGCAGAAGTTGTCAAAACGTGTTTTTCAGCACAAATAAACACGTTTTGGCAACTTTGGTCACCAACATGTAAGTTATAGGGCAGGAACAGAACACTTTTCAAAACGTGTTTTTCAGCCCGAGATAAACGCGTTTTCTCAACCCTTGGAATCACAGTGTAACTGACTGGCTCAGAAGAGCCCACTGAGTCAGCCCTTAACCCCAGTGTGCAGAAGTTGTCAAAACGTGTTTTTCAGCACAAATAAACACGTTTTGGCAACTTTGGTCACCAACATGTAAGTTATAGGGCAGGAACAGAACACTTTTCAAAACGTGTTTTTCAGCCCGAGATAAACGCGTTTTCTCAACCCTTGGAATCACAGTGTAACTGACTGGCTCAGAAGAGCCCACTGAGTCAGCCCTTAACCCCAGTGTGCAGAAGTTGTCAAAACGTGTTTTTCAGCACAAATAAACACGTTTTGGCAACTTTGGTCACCAACATGTAAGTTATAGGGCAGGAACAGAATACTTTTCAAAACGTGTTTTTCAGCCCGAGATAAACGCGTTTTCTCAACCCTTGGAATCACAGTGTAACTGACTGGCTCAGAAGAGCCCACTGAGTCAGCCCTTAACCCCAGTGTGCAGAAGTTGTCAAAACGTGTTTTTCAGCACAAATAAACACGTTTTGGCAACTTTGGTCACCAACATGTAAGTTATAGGGCAGGAACAGAACACTTTTCAAAACGTGTTTTTCAGCCCGAGATAAACGCGTTTTCTCAACCCTTGGAATCACAGTGTAACTGACTGGCTCAGAAGAGCCCACTGAGTCAGCCCTTAACCCCAGTGTGCAGAAGTTGTCAAAACGTGTTTTTCAGCACAAATAAACACGTTTTGGCAACTTTGGTCACCAACATGTAAGTTATAGGGCAGGAACAGAACACTTTTCAAAACGTGTTTTTCAGCCCGAGATAAACGCGTTTTCTCAACCCTTGGAATCACAGTGTAACTGACTGGCTCAGAAGAGCCCACTGAGTCAGCCCTTAACCCCAGTGTGCAGAAGTTGTCAAAACGTATTTTTCAGCACAAATAAACACGTTTTGGCAACTTTGGTCACCAACATGTAAGTTATAGGGCAGGAACAGAACACTTTTCAAAACGTGTTTTTCAGCCCGAGATAAACGCGTTTTCTCAACCCTTGGAATCACAGTGTAACTGACTGGCTCAGAAGAGCCCACTGAGTCAGCCCTTAACCCCAGTGTGCAGAAGTTGTCAAAACGTGTTTTTCAGCACAAATAAACACGTTTTGGCAACTTTGGTCACCAACATGTAAGTTATAGGGCAGGAACAGAACACTTTTCAAAACGTGTTTTTCAGCCCGAGATAAACGCGTTTTCTCAACCCTTGGAATCACAGTGTAACTGACTGGCTCAGAAGAGCCCACTGAGTCAGCCCTTAACCCCAGTGTGCAGAAGTTGTCAAAACGTGTTTTTCAGCACAAATAAACACGTTTTGGCAACTTTGGTCACCAACATGTAAGTTATAGGGCAGGAACAGAACACTTTTCAAAACGTGTTTTTCAGCCCGAGATAAACGCGTTTTCTCAACCCTTGGAATCACAGTGTAACTGACTGGCTCAGAAGAGCCCACTGAGTCAGCCCTTAACCCCAGTGTGCAGAAGTTGTCAAAACGTGTTTTTCAGCACAAATAAACACGTTTTGGCAACTTTGGTCACCAACATGTAAGTTATAGGGCAGGAACAGAACACTTTTCAAAACGTGTTTTTCAGCCCGAGATAAACGCGTTTTCTCAACCCTTGGAATCACAGTGTAAGTGACTGGCTCAGAAGAGCCCACTGAGTCAGCCCTTAACCCCAGTGTGCAGAAGTTGTCAAAACGTGTTTTTCAGCACAAATAAACACGTTTTGGCAACTTTGGTCACCAACATGTAAGTTATAGGTCAGGAACAGAACACTTTTCAAAACGTGTTTTTCAGCCCGAGATAAACGCGTTTTCTCAACCCTTGGAATCACAGTGTAACTGACTGGCTCAGAAGAGCCCACTGAGTCAGCCCTTAACCCCAGTGTGCAGAAGTTGTCAAAACGTGTTTTTCAGCACAAATAAACACGTTTTGGCAACTTTGGTCACCAACATGTAAGTTATAGGGCAGGAACAGAACACTTTTCAAAACGTGTTTTTCAGCCCGAGATAAACGCGTTTTCTCAACCCTTGGAATCACAGTGTAACTGACTGGCTCAGAAGAGCCCACTGAGTCAGCCCTTAACCCCAGTGTGCAGAAGTTGTCAAAACGTGTTTTTCAGCACAAATAAACACGTTTTGGCAACTTTGGTCACCAACATGTAAGTTATAGGGCAGGAACAGAATACTTTTCAAAACGTGTTTTTCAGCCCGAGATAAACGCGTTTTCTCAACCCTTGGAATCACAGTGTAACTGACTGGCTCAGAAGAGCCCACTGAGTCAGCCCTTAACCCCAGTGTGCAGAAGTTGTCAAAACGTGTTTTTCAGCACAAATAAACACGTTTTGGCAACTTTGGTCACCAACATGTAAGTTATAGGGCAGGAACAGAACACTTTTCAAAACGTGTTTTTCAGCCCGAGATAAACGCGTTTTCTCAACCCTTGGAATCACAGTGTAACTGACTGGCTCAGAAGAGCCCACTGAGTCAGCCCTTAACCCCAGTGTGCAGAAGTTGTCAAAACGTATTTTTCAGCACAAATAAACACGTTTTGGCAACTTTGGTCACCAACATGTAAGTTATAGGGCAGGAACAGAACACTTTTCAAAACGTGTTTTTCAGCCCGAGATAAACGCGTTTTCTCAACCCTTGGAATCACAGTGTAACTGACTGGCTCAGAAGAGCCCACTGAGTCAGCCCTTAAGCCCAGTGTGCAGAAGTTGTCAAAACGTGTTTTTCAGCACAAATAAACACGTTTTGGCAACTTTGGTCACCAACATGTAAGTTATAGGGCAGGAACAGAACACTTTTCAAAACGTGTTTTTCAGCCCGAGATAAACGCGTTTTCTCAACCCTTGGAATCACAGTGTAACTGACTGGCTCAGAAGAGCCCACTGAGTCAGCCCTTAACCCCAGTGTGCAGAAGTTGTCAAAACGTGTTTTTCAGCACAAATAAACACGTTTTGGCAACTTTGGTCACCAACATGTAAGTTATAGGGCAGGAACAGAACACTTTTCAAAACGTGTTTTTCAGCCCGAGATAAACGCGTTTTCTCAACCCTTGGAATCACAGTGTAACTGACTGGCTCAGAAGAGCCCACTGAGTCAGCCCTTAACCCCAGTGTGCAGAAGTTGTCAAAACGTGTTTTTCAGCACAAATAAACACGTTTTGGCAACTTTGGTCACCAACATGTAAGTTATAGGGCAGGAACAGAACACTTTTCAAAACGTGTTTTTCAGCCCGAGATAAACGCGTTTTCTCAACCCTTGGAATCACAGTGTAACTGACTGGCTCAGAAGAGCCCACTGAGTCAGCCCTTAACCCCAGTGTGCAGAAGTTGTCAAAACGTGTTTTTCAGCACAAATAAACACGTTTTGGCAACTTTGGTCACCAACATGTAAGTTATAGGGCAGGAACAGAACACTTTTCAAAACGTGTTTTTCAGCCCGAGATAAACGCGTTTTCTCAACCCTTGGAATCACAGTGTAACTGACTGGCTCAGAAGAGCCCACTGAGTCAGCCCTTAACCCCAGTGTGCAGAAGTTGTCAAAACGTGTTTTTCAGCACAAATAAACACGTTTTGGCAACTTTGGTCACCAACATGTAAGTTATAGGGCAGGAACAGAACACTTTTCAAAACGTGTTTTTCAGCCCGAGATAAACGCGTTTTCTCAACCCTTGGAATCACAGTGTAACTGACTGGCTCAGAAGAGCCCACTGAGTCAGCCCTTAACCCCAGTGTGCAGAAGTTGTCAAAACGTGTTTTTCAGCACAAATAAACACGTTTTGGCAACTTTGGTCACCAACATGTAAGTTATAGGGCAGGAACAGAACACTTTTCAAAACGTGTTTTTCAGCCCGAGATAAACGCGTTTTCTCAACCCTTGGAATCACAGTGTAACTGACTGGCTCAGAAGAGCCCACTGAGTCAGCCCTTAACCCCAGTGTGCAGAAGTTGTCAAAACGTGTTTTTCAGCACAAATAAACACGTTTTGGCAACTTTGGTCACCAACATGTAAGTTATAGGGCAGGAACAGAACACTTTTCAAAACGTGTTTTTCAGCCCGAGATAAACGCGTTTTCTCAACCCTTGGAATCACAGTGTAACTGACTGGCTCAGAAGAGCCCACTGAGTCAGCCCTTAACCCCAGTGTGCAGAAGTTGTCAAAACGTGTTTTTCAGCACAAATAAACACGTTTTGGCAACTTTGGTCACCAACATGTAAGTTATAGGGCAGGAACAGAACACTTTTCAAAACGTGTTTTTCAGCCCGAGATAAACGCGTTTTCTCAACCCTTGGAATCACAGTGTAACTGACTGGCTCAGAAGAGCCCACTGAGTCAGCCCTTAACCCCAGTGTGCAGAAGTTGTCAAAACGTGTTTTTCAGCACAAATAAACACGTTTTGGCAACTTTGGTCACCAACATGTAAGTTATAGGGCAGGAACAGAACACTTTTCAAAACGTGTTTTTCAGCCCGAGATAAACGCGTTTTCTCAACCCTTGGAATCACAGTGTAACTGACTGGCTCAGAAGAGCCCACTGAGTCAGCCCTTAACCCCAGTGTGCAGAAGTTGTCAAAACGTGTTTTTCAGCACAAATAAACACGTTTTGGCAACTTTGGTCACCAACATGTAAGTTATAGGGCAGGAACAGAACACTTTTCAAAACGTGTTTTTCAGCCCGAGATAAACGCGTTTTCTCAACCCTTGGAATCACAGTGTAACTGACTGGCTCAGAAGAGCCCACTGAGTCAGCCCTTAACCCCAGTGTGCAGAAGTTGTCAAAACGTGTTTTTCAGCACAAATAAACACGTTTTGGCAACTTTGGTCACCAACATGTAAGTTATAGGGCAGGAACAGCACACTTTTCAAAACGTGTTTTTCAGCCCGAGATAAACGCGTTTTCTCAACCCTTGGAATCACAGTGTAACTGACTGGCTCAGAAGAGCCCACTGAGTCAGCCCTTAACCCCAGTGTGCAGAAGTTGTCAAAACGTGTTTTTCAGCACAAATAAACACGTTTTGGCAACTTTGGTCACCAACATGTAAGTTATAGGGCAGGAACAGAACACTTTTCAAAACGTGTTTTTCAGCCCGAGATAAACGCGTTTTCTCAACCCTTGGAATCACAGTGTAACTGACTGGCTCAGAAGAGCCCACTGAGTCAGCCCTTAACCCCAGTGTGCAGAAGTTGTCAAAACGTGTTTTTCAGCACAAATAAACACGTTTTGGCAACTTTGGTCACCAACATGTAAGTTATAGGGCAGGAACAGAACACTTTTCAAAACGTGTTTTTCAGCCCGAGATAAACGCGTTTTCTCAACCCTTGGAATCACAGTGTAACTGACTGGCTCAGAAGAGCCCACTGAGTCAGCCCTTAACCCCAGTGTGCAGAAGTTGTCAAAACGTGTTTTTCAGCACAAATAAACACGTTTTGGCAACTTTGGTCACCAACATGTAAGTTATAGGGCAGGAACAGAACACTTTTCAAAACGTGTTTTTCAGCCCGAGATAAACGCGTTTTCTCAACCCTTGGAATCACAGTGTAACTGACTGGCTCAGAAGAGCCCACTGAGTCAGCCCTTAACCCCAGTGTGCAGAAGTTGTCAAAACGTGTTTTTCAGCACAAATAAACACGTTTTGGCAACTTTGGTCACCAACATGTAAGTTATAGGGCAGGAACAGAACACTTTTCAAAACGTGTTTTTCAGCCCGAGATAAACGCGTTTTCTCAACCCTTGGAATCACAGTGTAACTGACTGGCTCAGAAGAGCCCACTGAGTCAGCCCTTAACCCCAGTGTGCAGAAGTTGTCAAAACGTGTTTTTCAGCACAAATAACACGTTTTGGCAACTTTGGTCACCAACATGTAAGTTATAGGGCAGGAACAGAACACTTTTCAAAACGTGTTTTTCAGCCCGAGATAAACGCGTTTTCTCAACCCTTGGAATCACAGTGTAACTGACTGGCTCAGAAGAGCCCACTGAGTCAGCCCTTAACCCCAGTGTGCAGAAGTTGTCAAAACGTGTTTTTCAGCACAAATAAACACGTTTTGGCAACTTTGGTCACCAACATGTAAGTTATAGGGCAGGAACAGAACACTTTTCAAAACGTGTTTTTCAGCCCGAGATAAACGCGTTTTCTCAACCCTTGGAATCACAGTGTAACTGACTGGCTCAGAAGAGCCCACTGAGTCAGCCCTTAACCCCAGTGTGCAGAAGTTGTCAAAACGTGTTTTTCAGCACAAATAAACACGTTTTGGCAACTTTGGTCACCAACATGTAAGTTATAGGGCAGGAACAGAACACTTTTCAAAACGTGTTTTTCAGCCCGAGATAAACGCGTTTTCTCAACCCTTGGAATCACAGTGTAACTGACTGGCTCAGAAGAGCCCACTGAGTCAGCCCTTAACCCCAGTGTGCAGAAGTTGTCAAAACGTATTTTTCAGCACAAATAAACACGTTTTGGCAACTTTGGTCACCAACATGTAAGTTATAGGGCAGGAACAGAACACTTTTCAAAACGTGTTTTTCAGCCCGAGATAAACGCGTTTTCTCAACCCTTGGAATCACAGTGTAACTGACTGGCTCAGAAGAGCCCACTGAGTCAGCCCTTAAGCCCAGTGTGCAGAAGTTGTCAAAACGTGTTTTTCAGCACAAATAAACACGTTTTGGCAACTTTGGTCACCAACATGTAAGTTATAGGGCAGGAACAGAACACTTTTCAAAACGTGTTTTTCAGCCCGAGATAAACGCGTTTTCTCAACCCTTGGAATCACAGTGTAACTGACTGGCTCAGAAGAGCCCACTGAGTCAGCCCTTAACCCCAGTGTGCAGAAGTTGTCAAAACGTGTTTTTCAGCACAAATAAACACGTTTTGGCAACTTTGGTCACCAACATGTAAGTTATAGGGCAGGAACAGAACACTTTTCAAAACGTGTTTTTCAGCCCGAGATAAACGCGTTTTCTCAACCCTTGGAATCACAGTGTAACTGACTGGCTCAGAAGAGCCCACTGAGTCAGCCCTTAACCCCAGTGTGCAGAAGTTGTCAAAACGTGTTTTTCAGCACAAATAAACACGTTTTGGCAACTTTGGTCACCAACATGTAAGTTATAGGGCAGGAACAGAACACTTTTCAAAACGTGTTTTTCAGCCCGAGATAAACGCGTTTTCTCAACCCTTGGAATCACAGTGTAAGTGACTGGCTCAGAAGAGCCCACTGAGTCAGCCCTTAACCCCAGTGTGCAGAAGTTGTCAAAACGTGTTTTTCAGCACAAATAAACACGTTTTGGCAACTTTGGTCACCAACATGTAAGTTATAGGGCAGGAACAGAACACTTTTCAAAACGTGTTTTTCAGCCCGAGATAAACGCGTTTTCTCAACCCTTGGAATCACAGTGTAACTGACTGGCTCAGAAGAGCCCACTGAGTCAGCCCTTAACCCCAGTGTGCAGAAGTTGTCAAAACGTGTTTTTCAGCACAAATAAACACGTTTTGGCAACTTTGGTCACCAACATGTAAGTTATAGGGCAGGAACAGAACACTTTTCAAAACGTGTTTTTCAGCCCGAGATAAACGCGTTTTCTCAACCCTTGGAATCACAGTGTAACTGACTGGCTCAGAAGAGCCCACTGAGTCAGCCCTTAACCCCAGTGTGCAGAAGTTGTCAAAACGTATTTTTCAGCACAAATAAACACGTTTTGGCAACTTTGGTCACCAACATGTAAGTTATAGGGCAGGAACAGAACACTTTTCAAAACGTGTTTTTCAGCCCGAGATAAACGCGTTTTCTCAACCCTTGGAATCACAGTGTAACTGACTGGCTCAGAAGAGCCCACTGAGTCAGCCCTTAAGCCCAGTGTGCAGAAGTTGTCAAAACGTGTTTTTCAGCACAAATAAACACGTTTTGGCAACTTTGGTCACCAACATGTAAGTTATAGGGCAGGAACAGAACACTTTTCAAAACGTGTTTTTCAGCCCGAGATAAACGCGTTTT
Organism: Lepisosteus platostomus; assembly: GCF_059453375.1. Taxonomy (NCBI): domain Eukaryota; kingdom Metazoa; phylum Chordata; class Actinopteri; order Semionotiformes; family Lepisosteidae; genus Lepisosteus; species Lepisosteus platostomus. The sequence goes on along the minus strand of NW_028291483.1, from coordinate 103,688 downwards.
CTCAACCCTTGGAATCACAGTGTAACTGACTGGCTCAGAAGAGCCCACTGAGTCAGCCCTTAACCCCAGTGTGCAGAAGTTGTCAAAACGTGTTTTTCAGCACAAATAAACACGTTTTGGCAACTTTGGTCACCAACATGTAAGTTATAGGGCAGGAACAGAACACTTTTCAAAACGTGTTTTTCAGCCCGAGATAAACGCGTTTTCTCAACCCTTGGAATCACAGTGTAACTGACTGGCTCAGAAGAGCCCACTGAGTCAGCCCTTAACCCCAGTGTGCAGAAGTTGTCAAAACGTGTTTTTCAGCACAAATAAACACGTTTTGGCAACTTTGGTCACCAACATGTAAGTTATAGGGCAGGAACAGAACACTTTTCAAAACGTGTTTTTCAGCCCGAGATAAACGCGTTTTCTCAACCCTTGGAATCACAGTGTAACTGACTGGCTCAGAAGAGCCCACTGAGTCAGCCCTTAACCCCAGTGTGCAGAAGTTGTCAAAACGTGTTTTTCAGCACAAATAAACACGTTTTGGCAACTTTGGTCACCAACATGTAAGTTATAGGGCAGGAACAGAACACTTTTCAAAACGTGTTTTTCAGCCCGAGATAAACGCGTTTTCTCAACCCTTGGAATCACAGTGTAACTGACTGGCTCAGAAGAGCCCACTGAGTCAGCCCTTAACCCCAGTGTGCAGAAGTTGTCAAAACGTGTTTTTCAGCACAAATAAACACGTTTTGGCAACTTTGGTCACCAACATGTAAGTTATAGGGCAGGAACAGAACACTTTTCAAAACGTGTTTTTCAGCCCGAGATAAACGCGTTTTCTCAACCCTTGGAATCACAGTGTAACTGACTGGCTCAGAAGAGCCCACTGAGTCAGCCCTTAACCCCAGTGTGCAGAAGTTGTCAAAACGTGTTTTTCAGCACAAATAAACACGTTTTGGCAACTTTGGTCACCAACATGTAAGTTATAGGGCAGGAACAGAACACTTTTCAAAACGTGTTTTTCAGCCCGAGATAAACGCGTTTTCTCAACCCTTGGAATCACAGTGTAACTGACTGGCTCAGAAGAGCCCACTGAGTCAGCCCTTAACCCCAGTGTGCAGAAGTTGTCAAAACGTGTTTTTCAGCACAAATAAACACGTTTTGGCAACTTTGGTCACCAACATGTAAGTTATAGGGCAGGAACAGAACACTTTTCAAAACGTGTTTTTCAGCCCGAGATAAACGCGTTTTCTCAACCCTTGGAATCACAGTGTAAGTGACTGGCTCAGAAGAGCCCACTGAGTCAGCCCTTAACCCCAGTGTGCAGAAGTTGTCAAAACGTGTTTTTCAGCACAAATAAACACGTTTTGGCAACTTTGGTCACCAACATGTAAGTTATAGGGCAGGAACAGAACACTTTTCAAAACGTGTTTTTCAGCCCGAGATAAACGCGTTTTCTCAACCCTTGGAATCACAGTGTAACTGACTGGCTCAGAAGAGCCCACTGAGTCAGCCCTTAACCCCAGTGTGCAGAAGTTGTCAAAACGTGTTTTTCAGCACAAATAAACACGTTTTGGCAACTTTGGTCACCAACATGTAAGTTATAGGGCAGGAACAGAACACTTTTCAAAACGTGTTTTTCAGCCCGAGATAAACGCGTTTTCTCAACCCTTGGAATCACAGTGTAACTGACTGGCTCAGAAGAGCCCACTGAGTCAGCCCTTAACCCCAGTGTGCAGAAGTTGTCAAAACGTGTTTTTCAGCACAAATAAACACGTTTTGGCAACTTTGGTCACCAACATGTAAGTTATAGGGCAGGAACAGAACACTTTTCAAAACGTGTTTTTCAGCCCGAGATAAACGCGTTTTCTCAACCCTTGGAATCACAGTGTAAGTGACTGGCTCAGAAGAGCCCACTGAGTCAGCCCTTAACCCCAGTGTGCAGAAGTTGTCAAAACGTGTTTTTCAGCACAAATAAACACGTTTTGGCAACTTTGGTCACCAACATGTAAGTTATAGGGCAGGAACAGAACACTTTTCAAAACGTGTTTTTCAGCCCGAGATAAACGCGTTTTCTCAACCCTTGGAATCACAGTGTAACTGACTGGCTCAGAAGAGCCCACTGAGTCAGCCCTTAACCCCAGTGTGCAGAAGTTGTCAAAACGTGTTTTTCAGCACAAATAAACACGTTTTGGCAACTTTGGTCACCAACATGTAAGTTATAGGGCAGGAACAGAACACTTTTCAAAACGTGTTTTTCAGCCCGAGATAAACGCGTTTTCTCAACCCTTGGAATCACAGTGTAACTGACTGGCTCAGAAGAGCCCACTGAGTCAGCCCTTAACCCCAGTGTGCAGAAGTTGTCAAAACGTGTTTTTCAGCACAAATAAACACGTTTTGGCAACTTTGGTCACCAACATGTAAGTTATAGGGCAGGAACAGAACACTTTTCAAAACGTGTTTTTCAGCCCGAGATAAACGCGTTTTCTCAACCCTTGGAATCACAGTGTAACTGACTGGCTCAGAAGAGCCCACTGAGTCAGCCCTTAACCCCAGTGTGCAGAAGTTGTCAAAACGTGTTTTTCAGCACAAATAAACACGTTTTGGCAACTTTGGTCACCAACATGTAAGTTATAGGGCAGGAACAGAACACTTTTCAAAACGTGTTTTTCAGCCCGAGATAAACGCGTTTTCTCAACCCTTGGAATCACAGTGTAAGTGACTGGCTCAGAAGAGCCCACTGAGTCAGCCCTTAACCCCAGTGTGCAGAAGTTGTCAAAACGTGTTTTTCAGCACAAATAAACACGTTTTGGCAACTTTGGTCACCAACATGTAAGTTATAGGGCAGGAACAGAACACTTTTCAAAACGTGTTTTTCAGCCCGAGATAAACGCGTTTTCTCAACCCTTGGAATCACAGTGTAACTGACTGGCTCAGAAGAGCCCACTGAGTCAGCCCTTAACCCCAGTGTGCAGAAGTTGTCAAAACGTGTTTTTCAGCACAAATAAACACGTTTTGGCAACTTTGGTCACCAACATGTAAGTTATAGGGCAGGAACAGAACACTTTTCAAAACGTGTTTTTCAGCCCGAGATAAACGCGTTTTCTCAACCCTTGGAATCACAGTGTAACTGACTGGCTCAGAAGAGCCCACTGAGTCAGCCCTTAACCCCAGTGTGCAGAAGTTGTCAAAACGTGTTTTTCAGCACAAATAAACACGTTTTGGCAACTTTGGTCACCAACATGTAAGTTATAGGGCAGGAACAGAACACTTTTCAAAACGTGTTTTTCAGCCCGAGATAAACGCGTTTTCTCAACCCTTGGAATCACAGTGTAACTGACTGGCTCAGAAGAGCCCACTGAGTCAGCCCTTAACCCCAGTGTGCAGAAGTTGTCAAAACGTGTTTTTCAGCACAAATAAACACGTTTTGGCAACTTTGGTCACCAACATGTAAGTTATAGGGCAGGAACAGAACACTTTTCAAAACGTGTTTTTCAGCCCGAGATAAACGCGTTTTCTCAACCCTTGGAATCACAGTGTAACTGACTGGCTCAGAAGAGCCCACTGAGTCAGCCCTTAACCCCAGTGTGCAGAAGTTGTCAAAACGTGTTTTTCAGCACAAATAAACACGTTTTGGCAACTTTGGTCACCAACATGTAAGTTATAGGGCAGGAACAGAACACTTTTCAAAACGTGTTTTTCAGCCCGAGATAAACGCGTTTTCTCAACCCTTGGAATCACAGTGTAAGTGACTGGCTCAGAAGAGCCCACTGAGTCAGCCCTTAAGCCCAGTGTGCAGAAGTTGTCAAAACGTGTTTTTCAGCACAAATAAACACGTTTTGGCAACTTTGGTCACCAACATGTAAGTTATAGGGCAGGAACAGAACACTTTTCAAAACGTGTTTTTCAGCCCGAGATAAACGCGTTTTCTCAACCCTTGGAATCACAGTGTAAGTGACTGGCTCAGAAGAGCCCACTGAGTCAGCCCTTAACCCCAGTGTGCAGAAGTTGTCAAAACGTGTTTTTCAGCACAAATAAACACGTTTTGGCAACTTTGGTCACCAACATGTAAGTTATAGGGCAGGAACAGAACACTTTTCAAAACGTGTTTTTCAGCCCGAGATAAACGCGTTTTCTCAACCCTTGGAATCACAGTGTAACTGACTGGCTCAGAAGAGCCCACTGAGTCAGCCCTTAACCCCAGTGTGCAGAAGTTGTCAAAACGTGTTTTTCAGCACAAATAAACACGTTTTGGCAACTTTGGTCACCAACATGTAAGTTATAGGGCAGGAACAGAACACTTTTCAAAACGTGTTTTTCAGCCCGAGATAAACGCGTTTTCTCAACCCTTGGAATCACAGTGTAACTGACTGGCTCAGAAGAGCCCACTGAGTCAGCCCTTAACCCCAGTGTGCAGAAGTTGTCAAAACGTGTTTTTCAGCACAAATAAACACGTTTTGGCAACTTTGGTCACCAACATGTAAGTTATAGGGCAGGAACAGAACACTTTTCAAAACGTGTTTTTCAGCCCGAGATAAACGCGTTTTCTCAACCCTTGGAATCACAGTGTAACTGACTGGCTCAGAAGAGCCCACTGAGTCAGCCCTTAACCCCAGTGTGCAGAAGTTGTCAAAACGTGTTTTTCAGCACAAATAAACACGTTTTGGCAACTTTGGTCACCAACATGTAAGTTATAGGGCAGGAACAGAACACTTTTCAAAACGTGTTTTTCAGCCCGAGATAAACGCGTTTTCTCAACCCTTGGAATCACAGTGTAACTGACTGGCTCAGAAGAGCCCACTGAGTCAGCCCTTAACCCCAGTGTGCAGAAGTTGTCAAAACGTGTTTTTCAGCACAAATAAACACGTTTTGGCAACTTTGGTCACCAACATGTAAGTTATAGGGCAGGAACAGAACACTTTTCAAAACGTGTTTTTCAGCCCGAGATAAACGCGTTTTCTCAACCCTTGGAATCACAGTGTAACTGACTGGCTCAGAAGAGCCCACTGAGTCAGCCCTTAACCCCAGTGTGCAGAAGTTGTCAAAACGTGTTTTTCAGCACAAATAAACACGTTTTGGCAACTTTGGTCAACAACATGTAAGTTATAGGGCAGGAACAGAACACTTTTCAAAACGTGTTTTTCAGCCCGAGATAAACGCGTTTTCTCAACCCTTGGAATCACAGTGTAACTGACTGGCTCAGAAGAGCCCACTGAGTCAGCCCTTAACCCCAGTGTGCAGAAGTTGTCAAAACGTGTTTTTCAGCACAAATAAACACGTTTTGGCAACTTTGGTCACCAACATGTAAGTTATAGGGCAGGAACAGAACACTTTTCAAAACGTGTTTTTCAGCCCGAGATAAACGCGTTTTCTCAACCCTTGGAATCACAGTGTAACTGACTGGCTCAGAAGAGCCCACTGAGTCAGCCCTTAACCCCAGTGTGCAGAAGTTGTCAAAACGTGTTTTTCAGCACAAATAAACACGTTTTGGCAACTTTGGTCACCAACATGTAAGTTATAGGGCAGGAACAGAACACTTTTCAAAACGTGTTTTTCAGCCCGAGATAAACGCGTTTTCTCAACCCTTGGAATCACAGTGTAACTGACTGGCTCAGAAGAGCCCACTGAGTCAGCCCTTAACCCCAGTGTGCAGAAGTTGTCAAAACGTGTTTTTCAGCACAAATAAACACGTTTTGGCAACTTTGGTCACCAACATGTAAGTTATAGGGCAGGAACAGAACACTTTTCAAAACGTGTTTTTCAGCCCGAGATAAACGCGTTTTCTCAACCCTTGGAATCACAGTGTAAGTGACTGGCTCAGAAGAGCCCACTGAGTCAGCCCTTAACCCCAGTGTGCAGAAGTTGTCAAAACGTGTTTTTCAGCACAAATAAACACGTTTTGGCAACTTTGGTCACCAACATGTAAGTTATAGGGCAGGAACAGAACACTTTTCAAAACGTGTTTTTCAGCCCGAGATAAACGCGTTTTCTCAACCCTTGGAATCACAGTGTAACTGACTGGCTCAGAAGAGCCCACTGAGTCAGCCCTTAACCCCAGTGTGCAGAAGTTGTCAAAACGTGTTTTTCAGCACAAATAAACACGTTTTGGCAACTTTGGTCACCAACATGTAAGTTATAGGGCAGGAACAGAACACTTTTCAAAACGTGTTTTTCAGCCCGAGATAAACGCGTTTTCTCAACCCTTGGAATCACAGTGTAACTGACTGGCTCAGAAGAGCCCACTGAGTCAGCCCTTAACCCCAGTGTGCAGAAGTTGTCAAAACGTGTTTTTCAGCACAAATAAACACGTTTTGGCAACTTTGGTCACCAACATGTAAGTTATAGGGCAGGAACAGAACACTTTTCAAAACGTGTTTTTCAGCCCGAGATAAACGCGTTTTCTCAACCCTTGGAATCACAGTGTAACTGACTGGCTCAGAAGAGCCCACTGAGTCAGCCCTTAACCCCAGTGTGCAGAAGTTGTCAAAACGTGTTTTTCAGCACAAATAAACACGTTTTGGCAACTTTGGTCACCAACATGTAAGTTATAGGGCAGGAACAGAACACTTTTCAAAACGTGTTTTTCAGCCCGAGATAAACGCGTTTTCTCAACCCTTGGAATCACAGTGTAAGTGACTGGCTCAGAAGAGCCCACTGAGTCAGCCCTTAAGCCCAGTGTGCAGAAGTTGTCAAAACGTGTTTTTCAGCACAAATAAACACGTTTTGGCAACTTTGGTCACCAACATGTAAGTTATAGGGCAGGAACAGAACACTTTTCAAAACGTGTTTTTCAGCCCGAGATAAACGCGTTTTCTCAACCCTTGGAATCACAGTGTAACTGACTGGCTCAGAAGAGCCCACTGAGTCAGCCCTTAACCCCAGTGTGCAGAAGTTGTCAAAACGTGTTTTTCAGCACAAATAAACACGTTTTGGCAACTTTGGTCACCAACATGTAAGTTATAGGGCAGGAACAGAACACTTTTCAAAACGTGTTTTTCAGCCCGAGATAAACGCGTTTTCTCAACCCTTGGAATCACAGTGTAACTGACTGGCTCAGAAGAGCCCACTGAGTCAGCCCTTAACCCCAGTGTGCAGAAGTTGTCAAAACGTGTTTTTCAGCACAAATAAACACGTTTTGGCAACTTTGGTCACCAACATGTAAGTTATAGGGCAGGAACAGAACACTTTTCAAAACGTGTTTTTCAGCCCGAGATAAACGCGTTTTCTCAACCCTTGGAATCACAGTGTAACTGACTGGCTCAGAAGAGCCCACTGAGTCAGCCCTTAACCCCAGTGTGCAGAAGTTGTCAAAACGTGTTTTTCAGCACAAATAAACACGTTTTGGCAACTTTGGTCACCAACATGTAAGTTATAGGGCAGGAACAGAACACTTTTCAAAACGTGTTTTTCAGCCCGAGATAAACGCGTTTTCTCAACCCTTGGAATCACAGTGTAACTGACTGGCTCAGAAGAGCCCACTGAGTCAGCCCTTAAGCCCAGTGTGCAGAAGTTGTCAAAACGTGTTTTTCAGCACAAATAAACACGTTTTGGCAACTTTGGTCACCAACATGTAAGTTATAGGGCAGGAACAGAACACTTTTCAAAACGTGTTTTTCAGCCCGAGATAAACGCGTTTTCTCAACCCTTGGAATCACAGTGTAACTGACTGGCTCAGAAGAGCCCACTGAGTCAGCCCTTAACCCCAGTGTGCAGAAGTTGTCAAAACGTGTTTTTCAGCACAAATAAACACGTTTTGGCAACTTTGGTCACCAACATGTAAGTTATAGGGCAGGAACAGAACACTTTTCAAAACGTGTTTTTCAGCCCGAGATAAACGCGTTTTCTCAACCCTTGGAATCACAGTGTAACTGACTGGCTCAGAAGAGCCCACTGAGTCAGCCCTTAACCCCAGTGTGCAGAAGTTGTCAAAACGTGTTTTTCAGCACAAAATAAACACGTTTTGGCAACTTTGGTCACCAACATGTAAGTTATAGGGCAGGAACAGAACACTTTTCAAAACGTGTTTTTCAGCCCGAGATAAACGCGTTTTCTCAACCCTTGGAATCACAGTGTAACTGACTGGCTCAGAAGAGCCCACTGAGTCAGCCCTTAACCCAGTGTGCAGAAGTTGTCAAAACGTGTTTTTTCAGCACAAATAAACACGTTTTGGCAACTTTGGTCACCAACATGTAAGTTATAGGGCAGGAACAGAACACTTTTCAAAACGTGTTTTTCAGCCCGAGATAAACGCGTTTTCTCAACCCTTGGAATCACAGTGTAAGTGACTGGCTCAGAAGAGCCCACTGAGTCAGCCCTTAACCCCAGTGTGCAGAAGTTGTCAAAACGTGTTTTTCAGCACAAATAAACACGTTTTGGCAACTTTGGTCACCAACATGTAAGTTATAGGGCAGGAACAGAACACTTTTCAAAACGTGTTTTTCAGCCCGAGATAAACGCGTTTTCTCAACCCTTGGAATCACAGTGTAACTGACTGGCTCAGAAGAGCCCACTGAGTCAGCCCTTAACCCCAGTGTGCAGAAGTTGTCAAAACGTGTTTTTCAGCACAAATAAACACGTTTTGGCAACTTTGGTCACCAACATGTAAGTTATAGGGCAGGAACAGAACACTTTTCAAAACGTGTTTTTCAGCCCGAGATAAATGCGTTTTCTCAACCCTTGGAATCACAGTGTAACTGACTGGCTCAGAAGAGCCCACTGAGTCAGCCCTTAACCCCAGTGTGCAGAAGTTGTCAAAACGTGTTTTTCAGCACAAATAAACACGTTTTGGCAACTTTGGTCACCAACATGTAAGTTATAGGGCAGGAACAGAACACTTTTCAAAACGTGTTTTTCAGCCCGAGATAAACGCGTTTTCTCAACCCTTGGAATCACAGTGTAACTGACTGGCTCAGAAGAGCCCACTGAGTCAGCCCTTAACCCCAGTGTGCAGAAGTTGTCAAAACGTGTTTTTCAGCACAAATAAACACGTTTTGGCAACTTTGGTCACCAACATGTAAGTTATAGGGCAGGAACAGAACACTTTTCAAAACGTGTTTTTCAGCCCGAGATAAACGCGTTTTCTCAACCCTTGGAATCACAGTGTAACTGACTGGCTCAGAAGAGCCCACTGAGTCAGCCCTTAACCCCAGTGTGCAGAAGTTGTCAAAACGTGTTTTTCAGCACAAATAAACACGTTTTGGCAACTTTGGTCACCAACATGTAAGTTATAGGGCAGGAACAGAACACTTTTCAAAACGTGTTTTTCAGCCCGAGATAAACGCGTTTTCTCAACCCTTGGAATCACAGTGTAACTGACTGGCTCAGAAGAGCCCACTGAGTCAGCCCTTAACCCCAGTGTGCAGAAGTTGTCAAAACGTGTTTTTCAGCACAAATAAACACGTTTTGGCAACTTTGGTCACCAACATGTAAGTTATAGGGCAGGAACAGAACACTTTTCAAAACGTGTTTTTCAGCCCGAGATAAACGCGTTTTCTCAACCCTTGGAATCACAGTGTAACTGACTGGCTCAGAAGAGCCCACTGAGTCAGCCCTTAACCCCAGTGTGCAGAAGTTGTCAAAACGTGTTTTTCAGCACAAATAAACACGTTTTGGCAACTTTGGTCACCAACATGTAAGTTATAGGGCAGGAACAGAACACTTTTCAAAACGTGTTTTTCAGCCCGAGATAAACGCGTTTTCTCAACCCTTGGAATCACAGTGTAACTGACTGGCTCAGAAGAGCCCACTGAGTCAGCCCTTAACCCCAGTGTGCAGAAGTTGTCAAAACGTGTTTTTCAGCACAAATAAACACGTTTTGGCAACTTTGGTCACCAACATGTAAGTTATAGGGCAGGAACAGAACACTTTTCAAAACGTGTTTTTCAGCCCGAGATAAACGCGTTTTCTCAACCCTTGGAATCACAGTGTAACTGACTGGCTCAGAAGAGCCCACTGAGTCAGCCCTTAACCCCAGTGTGCAGAAGTTGTCAAAACGTGTTTTTCAGCACAAATAAACACGTTTTGGCAACTTTGGTCACCAACATGTAAGTTATAGGGCAGGAACAGAACACTTTTCAAAACGTGTTTTTCAGCCCGAGATAAACGCGTTTTCTCAACCCTTGGAATCACAGTGTAACTGACTGGCTCAGAAGAGCCCACTGAGTCAGCCCTTAACCCCAGTGTGCAGAAGTTGTCAAAACGTGTTTTTCAGCACAAATAAACACGTTTTGGCAACTTTGGTCACCAACATGTAAGTTATAGGGCAGGAACAGAACACTTTTCAAAACGTGTTTTTCAGCCCGAGATAAACGCGTTTTCTCAACCCTTGGAATCACAGTGTAACTGACTGGCTCAGAAGAGCCCACTGAGTCAGCCCTTAACCCCAGTGTGCAGAAGTTGTCAAAACGTGTTTTTCAGCACAAATAAACACGTTTTGGCAACTTTGGTCACCAACATGTAAGTTATAGGGCAGGAACAGAACACTTTTCAAAACGTGTTTTTCAGCCCGAGATAAACGCGTTTTCTCAACCCTTGGAATCACAGTGTAAGTGACTGGCTCAGAAGAGCCCACTGAGTCAGCCCTTAACCCCAGTGTGCAGAAGTTGTCAAAACGTGTTTTTCAGCACAAATAAACACGTTTTGGCAACTTTGGTCACCAACATGTAAGTTATAGGGCAGGAACAGAACACTTTTCAAAACGTGTTTTTCAGCCCGAGATAAACGCGTTTTCTCAACCCTTGGAATCACAGTGTAAGTGACTGGCTCAGAAGAGCCCACTGAGTCAGCCCTTAACCCCAGTGTGCAGAAGTTGTCAAAACGTGTTTTTCAGCACAAATAAACACGTTTTGGCAACTTTGGTCACCAACATGTAAGTTATAGGGCAGGAACAGAACACTTTTCAAAACGTGTTTTTCAGCCCGAGATAAACGCGTTTTCTCAACCCTTGGAATCACAGTGTAACTGACTGGCTCAGAAGAGCCCACTGAGTCAGCCCTTAACCCCAGTGTGCAGAAGTTGTCAAAACGTGTTTTTCAGCACAAATAAACACGTTTTGGCAACTTTGGTCACCAACATGTAAGTTATAGGGCAGGAACAGAACACTTTTCAAAACGTGTTTTTCAGCCCGAGATAAACGCGTTTTCTCAACCCTTGGAATCACAGTGTAACTGACTGGCTCAGAAGAGCCCACTGAGTCAGCCCTTAACCCCAGTGTGCAGAAGTTGTCAAAACGTGTTTTTCAGCACAAATAAACACGTTTTGGCAACTTTGGTCACCAACATGTAAGTTATAGGGCAGGAACAGAACACTTTTCAAAACGTGTTTTTCAGCCCGAGATAAACGCGTTTTCTCAACCCTTGGAATCACAGTGTAACTGACTGGCTCAGAAGAGCCCACTGAGTCAGCCCTTAACCCCAGTGTGCAGAAGTTGTCAAAACGTGTTTTTCAGCACAAATAAACACGTTTTGGCAACTTTGGTCACCAACATGTAAGTTATAGGGCAGGAACAGCACACTTTTCAAAACGTGTTTTTCAGCCCGAGATAAACGCGTTTTCTCAACCCTTGGAATCACAGTGTAAGTGACTGGCTCAGAAGAGCCCACTGAGTCAGCCCTTAACCCCAGTGTGCAGAAGTTGTCAAAACGTGTTTTTCAGCACAAATAAACACGTTTTGGCAACTTTGGTCACCAACATGTAAGTTATAGGGCAGGAACAGAACACTTTTCAAAACGTGTTTTTCAGCCCGAGATAAACGCGTTTTCTCAACCCTTGGAATCACAGTGTAACTGACTGGCTCAGAAGAGCCCACTGAGTCAGCCCTTAAGCCCAGTGTGCAGAAGTTGTCAAAACGTGTTTTTCAGCACAAATAAACACGTTTTGGCAACTTTGGTCACCAACATGTAAGTTATAGGGCAGGAACAGAACACTTTTCAAAACGTGTTTTTCAGCCCGAGATAAACGCGTTTTCTCAACCCTTGGAATCACAGTGTAACTGACTGGCTCAGAAGAGCCCACTGAGTCAGCCCTTAACCCCAGTGTGCAGAAGTTGTCAAAACGTGTTTTTCAGCACAAATAAACACGTTTTGGCAACTTTGGTCACCAACATGTAAGTTATAGGGCAGGAACAGAACACTTTTCAAAACGTGTTTTTCAGCCCGAGATAAACGCGTTTTCTCAACCCTTGGAATCACAGTGTAACTGACTGGCTCAGAAGAGCCCACTGAGTCAGCCCTTAACCCCAGTGTGCAGAAGTTGTCAAAACGTGTTTTTCAGCACAAATAAACACGTTTTGGCAACTTTGGTCACCAACATGTAAGTTATAGGGCAGGAACAGAACACTTTTCAAAACGTGTTTTTCAGCCCGAGATAAACGCGTTTTCTCAACCCTTGGAATCACAGTGTAAGTGACTGGCTCAGAAGAGCCCACTGAGTCAGCCCTTAACCCCAGTGTGCAGAAGTTGTCAAAACGTGTTTTTCAGCACAAATAAACACGTTTTGGCAACTTTGGTCACCAACATGTAAGTTATAGGGCAGGAACAGAACACTTTTCAAAACGTGTTTTTCAGCCCGAGATAAACGCGTTTTCTCAACCCTTGGAATCACAGTGTAACTGACTGGCTCAGAAGAGCCCACTGAGTCAGCCCTTAACCCCAGTGTGCAGAAGTTGTCAAAACGTGTTTTTCAGCACAAATAAACACGTTTTGGCAACTTTGGTCACCAACATGTAAGTTATAGGGCAGGAACAGAACACTTTTCAAAACGTGTTTTTCAGCCCGAGATAAACGCGTTTTCTCAACCCTTGGAATCACAGTGTAACTGACTGGCTCAGAAGAGCCCACTGAGTCAGCCCTTAACCCCAGTGTGCAGAAGTTGTCAAAACGTGTTTTTCAGCACAAATAAACACGTTTTGGCAACTTTGGTCACCAACATGTAAGTTATAGGGCAGGAACAGAACACTTTTCAAAACGTGTTTTTCAGCCCGAGATAAACGCGTTTTCTCAACCCTTGGAATCACAGTGTAAGTGACTGGCTCAGAAGAGCCCACTGAGTCAGCCCTTAACCCCAGTGTGCAGAAGTTGTCAAAACGTGTTTTTCAGCACAAATAAACACGTTTTGGCAACTTTGGTCACCAACATGTAAGTTATAGGGCAGGAACAGAACACTTTTCAAAACGTGTTTTTCAGCCCGAGATAAACGCGTTTTCTCAACCCTTGGAATCACAGTGTAACTGACTGGCTCAGAAGAGCCCACTGAGTCAGCCCTTAACCCCAGTGTGCAGAAGTTGTCAAAACGTGTTTTTCAGCACAAATAAACACGTTTTGGCAACTTTGGTCACCAACATGTAAGTTATAGGGCAGGAACAGAACACTTTTCAAAACGTGTTTTTCAGCCCGAGATAAACGCGTTTTCTCAACCTTTGGAATCACAGTGTAAGTGACTGGCTCAGAAGAGCCCACTGAGTCAGCCCTTAACCCCAGTGTGCAGAAGTTGTCAAAACGTGTTTTTCAGCACAAATAAACACGTTTTGGCAACTTTGGTCACCAACATGTAAGTTATAGGGCAGGAACAGCACACTTTTCAAAACGTGTTTTTCAGCCCGAGATAAACGCGTTTTCTCAACCCTTGGAATCACAGTGTAAGTGACTGGCTCAGAAGAGCCCACTGAGTCAGCCCTTAACCCCAGTGTGCAGAAGTTGTCAAAACGTGTTTTTCAGCACAAATAAACACGTTTTGGCAACTTTGGTCACCAACATGTAAGTTATAGGGCAGGAACAGCACACTTTTCAAAACGTGTTTTTCAGCCCGAGATAAACGCGTTTTCTCAACCCTTGGAATCACAGTGTAACTGACTGGCTCAGAAGAGCCCACTGAGTCAGCCCTTAAGCCCAGTGTGCAGAAGTTGTCAAAACGTGTTTTTCAGCACAAATAAACACGTTTTGGCAACTTTGGTCACCAACATGTAAGTTATAGGGCAGGAACAGAACACTTTTCAAAACGTGTTTTTCAGCCCGAGATAAACGCGTTTTCTCAACCCTTGGAATCACAGTGTAACTGACTGGCTCAGAAGAGCCCACTGAGTCAGCCCTTAACCCCAGTGTGCAGAAGTTGTCAAAACGTGTTTTTCAGCACAAATAAACACGTTTTGGCAACTTTGGTCACCAACATGTAAGTTATAGGGCAGGAACAGAACACTTTTCAAAACGTGTTTTTCAGCCCGAGATAAACGCGTTTTCTCAACCCTTGGAATCACAGTGTAACTGACTGGCTCAGAAGAGCCCACTGAGTCAGCCCTTAACCCCAGTGTGCAGAAGTTGTCAAAACGTGTTTTTCAGCACAAATAAACACGTTTTGGCAACTTTGGTCACCAACATGTAAGTTATAGGGCAGGAACAGAACACTTTTCAAAACGTGTTTTTCAGCCCGAGATAAACGCGTTTTCTCAACCCTTGGAATCACAGTGTAACTGACTGGCTCAGAAGAGCCCACTGAGTCAGCCCTTAACCCCAGTGTGCAGAAGTTGTCAAAACGTGTTTTTCAGCACAAATAAACACGTTTTGGCAACTTTGGTCACCAACATGTAAGTTATAGGGCAGGAACAGAACACTTTTCAAAACGTGTTTTTCAGCCCGAGATAAACGCGTTTTCTCAACCCTTGGAATCACAGTGTAACTGACTGGCTCAGAAGAGCCCACTGAGTCAGCCCTTAACCCCAGTGTGCAGAAGTTGTCAAAACGTGTTTTTCAGCACAAATAAACACGTTTTGGCAACTTTGGTCACCAACATGTAAGTTATAGGGCAGGAACAGAACACTTTTCAAAACGTGTTTTTCAGCCCGAGATAAACGCGTTTTCTCAACCCTTGGAATCACAGTGTAACTGACTGGCTCAGAAGAGCCCACTGAGTCAGCCCTTAACCCCAGTGTGCAGAAGTTGTCAAAACGTGTTTTTCAGCACAAATAAACACGTTTTGGCAACTTTGGTCACCAACATGTAAGTTATAGGGCAGGAACAGAACACTTTTCAAAACGTGTTTTTCAGCCCGAGATAAACGCGTTTTCTCAACCCTTGGAATCACAGTGTAAGTGACTGGCTCAGAAGAGCCCACTGAGTCAGCCCTTAACCCCAGTGTGCAGAAGTTGTCAAAACGTGTTTTTCAGCACAAATAAACACGTTTTGGCAACTTTGGTCACCAACATGTAAGTTATAGGGCAGGAACAGAACACTTTTCAAAACGTGTTTTTCAGCCCGAGATAAACGCGTTTTCTCAACCCTTGGAATCACAGTGTAACTGACTGGCTCAGAAGAGCCCACTGAGTCAGCCCTTAACCCCAGTGTGCAGAAGTTGTCAAAACGTGTTTTTCAGCACAAATAAACACGTTTTGGCAACTTTGGTCACCAACATGTAAGTTATAGGGCAGGAACAGAACACTTTTCAAAACGTGTTTTTCAGCCCGAGATAAACGCGTTTTCTCAACCTTTTCTAATCACAGTGTAAGTGACTGGCTCAGAAGAGCCCACTGAGTCAGCCCTTAACCCCAGTGTGCAGAAGTTGTCAAAACGTGTTTTTCAGCACAAATAAACACGTTTTGGCAACTTTGGTCACCAACATGTAAGTTATAGGGCAGGAACAGAACACTTTTCAAAACGTGTTTTTCAGCCCGAGATAAACGCGTTTTCTCAACCCTTGGAATCACAGTGTAACTGACTGGCTCAGAAGAGCCCACTGAGTCAGCCCTTAACCCCAGTGTGCAGAAGTTGTCAAAACGTGTTTTTCAGCACAAATAAACACGTTTTGGCAACTTTGGTCACCAACATGTAAGTTATAGGGCAGGAACAGAACACTTTTCAAAACGTGTTTTTCAGCCCGAGATAAACGCGTTTTCTCAACCCTTGGAATCACAGTGTAACTGACTGGCTCAGAAGAGCCCACTGAGTCAGCCCTTAACCCCAGTGTGCAGAAGTTGTCAAAACGTGTTTTTCAGCACAAATAAACACGTTTTGGCAACTTTGGTCACCAACATGTAAGTTATAGGGCAGGAACAGAACACTTTTCAAAACGTGTTTTTCAGCCCGAGATAAACGCGTTTTCTCAACCCTTGGAATCACAGTGTAACTGACTGGCTCAGAAGAGCCCACTGAGTCAGCCCTTAACCCCAGTGTGCAGAAGTTGTCAAAACGTGTTTTTCAGCACAAATAAACACGTTTTGGCAACTTTGGTCACCAACATGTAAGTTATAGGGCAGGAACAGAACACTTTTCAAAACGTGTTTTTCAGCCCGAGATAAACGCGTTTTCTCAACCCTTGGAATCACAGTGTAAGTGACTGGCTCAGAAGAGCCCACTGAGTCAGCCCTTAACCCCAGTGTGCAGAAGTTGTCAAAACGTGTTTTTCAGCACAAATAAACACGTTTTGGCAACTTTGGTCACCAACATGTAAGTTATAGGGCAGGAACAGAACACTTTTCAAAACGTGTTTTTCAGCCGAGATAAACGCGTTTTCTCAACCCTTGGAATCACAGTGTAACTGACTGGCTCAGAAGAGCCCACTGAGTCAGCCCTTAACCCCAGTGTGCAGAAGTTGTCAAAACGTGTTTTTCAGCACAAATAAACACGTTTTGGCAACTTTGGTCACCAACATGTAAGTTATAGGGCAGGAACAGAACACTTTTCAAAACGTGTTTTTCAGCCCGAGATAAACGCGTTTTCTCAACCCTTGGAATCACAGTGTAACTGACTGGCTCAGAAGAGCCCACTGAGTCAGCCCTTAACCCCAGTGTGCAGAAGTTGTCAAAACGTGTTTTTCAGCACAAATAAACACGTTTTGGCAACTTTGGTCACCAACATGTAAGTTATAGGGCAGGAACAGAACACTTTTCAAAACGTGTTTTTCAGCCCGAGATAAACGCGTTTTCTCAACCCTTGGAATCACAGTGTAACTGACTGGCTCAGAAGAGCCCACTGAGTCAGCCCTTAACCCCAGTGTGCAGAAGTTGTCAAAACGTGTTTTTCAGCACAAATAAACACGTTTTGGCAACTTTGGTCACCAACATGTAAGTTATAGGGCAGGAACAGAACACTTTTCAAAACGTGTTTTTCAGCCCGAGATAAACACGTTTTCTCAACCCTTGGAATCACAGTGTAACTGACTGGCTCAGAAGAGCCCACTGAGTCAGCCCTTAACCCCAGTGTGCAGAAGTTGTCAAAACGTGTTTTTCAGCACAAATAAACACGTTTTGGCAACTTTGGTCACCAACATGTAAGTTATAGGGCAGGAACAGAACACTTTTCAAAACGTGTTTTTCAGCCCGAGATAAACGCGTTTTCTCAACCCTTGGAATCACAGTGTAAGTGACTGGCTCAGAAGAGCCCACTGAGTCAGCCCTTAACCCCAGTGTGCAGAAGTTGTCAAAACGTGTTTTTCAGCACAAATAAACACGTTTTGGCAACTTTGGTCACCAACATGTAAGTTATAGGGCAGGAACAGAACACTTTTCAAAACGTGTTTTTCAGCCCGAGATAAACGCGTTTTCTCAACCCTTGGAATCACAGTGTAACTGACTGGCTCAGAAGAGCCCACTGAGTCAGCCCTTAACCCCAGTGTGCAGAAGTTGTCAAAACGTGTTTTTCAGCACAAATAAACACGTTTTGGCAACTTTGGTCACCAACATGTAAGTTATAGGGCAGGAACAGAACACTTTTCAAAACGTGTTTTTCAGCCCGAGATAAACGCGTTTTCTCAACCCTTGGAATCACAGTGTAACTGACTGGCTCAGAAGAGCCCACTGAGTCAGCCCTTAACCCCAGTGTGCAGAAGTTGTCAAAACGTGTTTTTCAGCACAAATAAACACGTTTTGGCAACTTTGGTCACCAACATGTAAGTTATAGGGCAGGAACAGAACACTTTTCAAAACGTGTTTTTCAGCCCGAGATAAACGCGTTTTCTCAACCCTTGGAATCACAGTGTAACTGACTGGCTCAGAAGAGCCCACTGAGTCAGCCCTTAACCCCAGTGTGCAGAAGTTGTCAAAACGTGTTTTTCAGCACAAATAAACACGTTTTGGCAACTTTGGTCACCAACATGTAAGTTATAGGGCAGGAACAGAACACTTTTCAAAACGTGTTTTTCAGCCCGAGATAAACGCGTTTTCTCAACCCTTGGAATCACAGTGTAAGTGACTGGCTCAGAAGAGCCCACTGAGTCAGCCCTTAACCCCAGTGTGCAGAAGTTGTCAAAACGTGTTTTTCAGCACAAATAAACACGTTTTGGCAACTTTGGTCACCAACATGTAAGTTATAGGGCAGGAACAGAACACTTTTCAAAACGTGTTTTTCAGCCCGAGATAAACGCGTTTTCTCAACCCTTGGAATCACAGTGTAAGTGACTGGCTCAGAAGAGCCCACTGAGTCAGCCCTTAACCCCAGTGTGCAGAAGTTGTCAAAACGTGTTTTTCAGCACAAATAAACACGTTTTGGCAACTTTGGTCACCAACATGTAAGTTATAGGGCAGGAACAGAACACTTTTCAAAACGTGTTTTTCAGCCCGAGATAAACGCGTTTTCTCAACCCTTGGAATCACAGTGTAACTGACTGGCTCAGAAGAGCCCACTGAGTCAGCCCTTAACCCCAGTGTGCAGAAGTTGTCAAAACGTGTTTTTCAGCACAAATAAACACGTTTTGGCAACTTTGGTCACCAACATGTAAGTTATAGGGCAGGAACAGAACACTTTTCAAAACGTGTTTTTCAGCCCGAGATAAACGCGTTTTCTCAACCCTTGGAATCACAGTGTAACTGACTGGCTCAGAAGAGCCCACTGAGTCAGCCCTTAACCCCAGTGTGCAGAAGTTGTCAAAACGTGTTTTTCAGCACAAATAAACACGTTTTGGCAACTTTGGTCACCAACATGTAAGTTATAGGGCAGGAACAGAACACTTTTCAAAACGTGTTTTTCAGCCCGAGATAAACGCGTTTTCTCAACCCTTGGAATCACAGTGTAAGTGACTGGCTCAGAAGAGCCCACTGAGTCAGCCCTTAACCCCAGTGTGCAGAAGTTGTCAAAACGTGTTTTTCAGCACAAATAAACACGTTTTGGCAACTTTGGTCACCAACATGTAAGTTATAGGGCAGGAACAGAACACTTTTCAAAACGTGTTTTTCAGCCCGAGATAAACGCGTTTTCTCAACCCTTGGAATCACAGTGTAACTGACTGGCTCAGAAGAGCCCACTGAGTCAGCCCTTAACCCCAGTGTGCAGAAGTTGTCAAAACGTGTTTTTCAGCACAAATAAACACGTTTTGGCAACTTTGGTCACCAACATGTAAGTTATAGGGCAGGAACAGAACACTTTTCAAAACGTGTTTTCAGCCCGAGATAAACGCGTTTTCTCAACCCTTGGAATCACAGTGTAACTGACTGGCTCAGAAGAGCCCACTGAGTCAGCCCTTAACCCCAGTGTGCAGAAGTTGTCAAAACGTGTTTTTCAGCACAAATAAACACGTTTTGGCAACTTTGGTCACCAACATGTAAGTTATAGGGCAGGAACAGAACACTTTTCAAAACGTGTTTTTCAGCCCGAGATAAACGCGTTTTCTCAACCCTTGGAATCACAGTGTAACTGACTGGCTCAGAAGAGCCCACTGAGTCAGCCCTTAACCCCAGTGTGCAGAAGTTGTCAAAACGTGTTTTTCAGCACAAATAAACACGTTTTGGCAACTTTGGTCACCAACATGTAAGTTATAGGGCAGGAACAGAACACTTTTCAAAACGTGTTTTTCAGCCCGAGATAAACGCGTTTTCTCAACCCTTGGAATCACAGTGTAAGTGACTGGCTCAGAAGAGCCCACTGAGTCAGCCCTTAACCCCAGTGTGCAGAAGTTGTCAAAACGTGTTTTTCAGCACAAATAAACACGTTTTGGCAACTTTGGTCACCAACATGTAAGTTATAGGGCAGGAACAGAACACTTTTCAAAACGTGTTTTTCAGCCCGAGATAAACGCGTTTTCTCAACCCTTGGAATCACAGTGTAACTGACTGGCTCAGAAGAGCCCACTGAGTCAGCCCTTAACCCCAGTGTGCAGAAGTTGTCAAAACGTGTTTTTCAGCACAAATAAACACGTTTTGGCAACTTTGGTCACCAACATGTAAGTTATAGGGCAGGAACAGAACACTTTTCAAAACGTGTTTTTCAGCCCGAGATAAACGCGTTTTCTCAACCCTTGGAATCACAGTGTAACTGACTGGCTCAGAAGAGCCCACTGAGTCAGCCCTTAACCCCAGTGTGCAGAAGTTGTCAAAACGTGTTTTTCAGCACAAATAAACACGTTTTGGCAACTTTGGTCACCAACATGTAAGTTATAGGGCAGGAACAGAACACTTTTCAAAACGTGTTTTTCAGCCCGAGATAAACGCGTTTTCTCAACCCTTGGAATCACAGTGTAAGTGACTGGCTCAGAAGAGCCCACTGAGTCAGCCCTTAACCCCAGTGTGCAGAAGTTGTCAAAACGTGTTTTTCAGCACAAATAAACACGTTTTGGCAACTTTGGTCACCAACATGTAAGTTATAGGGCAGGAACAGAACACTTTTCAAAACGTGTTTTTCAGCCCGAGATAAACGCGTTTTCTCAACCCTTGGAATCACAGTGTAACTGACTGGCTCAGAAGAGCCCACTGAGTCAGCCCTTAACCCCAGTGTGCAGAAGTTGTCAAAACGTGTTTTTCAGCACAAATAAACACGTTTTGGCAACTTTGGTCACCAACATGTAAGTTATAGGGCAGGAACAGAACACTTTTCAAAACGTGTTTTTCAGCCCGAGATAAACGCGTTTTCTCAACCTTTGGAATCACAGTGTAAGTGACTGGCTCAGAAGAGCCCACTGAGTCAGCCCTTAACCCCAGTGTGCAGAAGTTGTCAAAACGTGTTTTTCAGCACAAATAAACACGTTTTGGCAACTTTGGTCACCAACATGTAAGTTATAGGGCAGGAACAGAACACTTTTCAAAACGTGTTTTTCAGCCCGAGATAAACGCGTTTTCTCAACCCTTGGAATCACAGTGTAACTGACTGGCTCAGAAGAGCCCACTGAGTCAGCCCTTAACCCCAGTGTGCAGAAGTTGTCAAAACGTGTTTTTCAGCACAAATAAACACGTTTTGGCAACTTTGGTCACCAACATGTAAGTTATAGGGCAGGAACAGAACACTTTTCAAAACGTGTTTTTCAGCCCGAGATAAACGCGTTTTCTCAACCCTTGGAATCACAGTGTAACTGACTGGCTCAGAAGAGCCCACTGAGTCAGCCCTTAACCCCAGTGTGCAGAAGTTGTCAAAACGTGTTTTTCAGCACAAATAAACACGTTTTGGCAACTTTGGTCACCAACATGTAAGTTATAGGGCAGGAACAGAACACTTTTCAAAACGTGTTTTTCAGCCCGAGATAAACGCGTTTTCTCAACCCTTGGAATCACAGTGTAACTGACTGGCTCAGAAGAGCCCACTGAGTCAGCCCTTAACCCCAGTGTGCAGAAGTTGTCAAAACGTGTTTTTCAGCACAAATAAACACGTTTTGGCAACTTTGGTCACCAACATGTAAGTTATAGGGCAGGAACAGAACACTTTTCAAAACGTGTTTTTCAGCCCGAGATAAACGCGTTTTCTCAACCCTTGGAATCACAGTGTAACTGACTGGCTCAGAAGAGCCCACTGAGTCAGCCCTTAACCCCAGTGTGCAGAAGTTGTCAAAACGTGTTTTTCAGCACAAATAAACACGTTTTGGCAACTTTGGTCACCAACATGTAAGTTATAGGGCAGGAACAGAACACTTTTCAAAACGTGTTTTTCAGCCCGAGATAAACGCGTTTTCTCAACCCTTGGAATCACAGTGTAACTGACTGGCTCAGAAGAGCCCACTGAGTCAGCCCTTAACCCCAGTGTGCAGAAGTTGTCAAAACGTGTTTTTCAGCACAAATAAACACGTTTTGGCAACTTTGGTCACCAACATGTAAGTTATAGGGCAGGAACAGAACACTTTTCAAAACGTGTTTTTCAGCCCGAGATAAACGCGTTTTCTCAACCCTTGGAATCACAGTGTAAGTGACTGGCTCAGAAGAGCCCACTGAGTCAGCCCTTAACCCCAGTGTGCAGAAGTTGTCAAAACGTGTTTTTCAGCACAAATAAACACGTTTTGGCAACTTTGGTCACCAACATGTAAGTTATAGGGCAGGAACAGAACACTTTTCAAAACGTGTTTTTCAGCCCGAGATAAACGCGTTTTCTCAACCCTTGGAATCACAGTGTAACTGACTGGCTCAGAAGAGCCCACTGAGTCAGCCCTTAACCCCAGTGTGCAGAAGTTGTCAAAACGTGTTTTTCAGCACAAATAAACACGTTTTGGCAACTTTGGTCACCAACATGTAAGTTATAGGGCAGGAACAGAACACTTTTCAAAACGTGTTTTTCAGCCCGAGATAAACGCGTTTTCTCAACCCTTGGAATCACAGTGTAAGTGACTGGCTCAGAAGAGCCCACTGAGTCAGCCCTTAACCCCAGTGTGCAGAAGTTGTCAAAACGTGTTTTTCAGCACAAATAAACACGTTTTGGCAACTTTGGTCACCAACATGTAAGTTATAGGGCAGGAACAGAACACTTTTCAAAACGTGTTTTTCAGCCCGAGATAAACGCGTTTTCTCAACCCTTGGAATCACAGTGTAACTGACTGGCTCAGAAGAGCCCACTGAGTCAGCCCTTAACCCCAGTGTGCAGAAGTTGTCAAAACGTGTTTTTCAGCACAAATAAACACGTTTTGGCAACTTTGGTCACCAACATGTAAGTTATAGGGCAGGAACAGAACACTTTTCAAAACGTGTTTTTCAGCCCGAGATAAACGCGTTTTCTCAACCCTTGGAATCACAGTGTAACTGACTGGCTCAGAAGAGCCCACTGAGTCAGCCCTTAACCCCAGTGTGCAGAAGTTGTCAAAACGTGTTTTTCAGCACAAATAAACACGTTTTGGCAACTTTGGTCACCAACATGTAAGTTATAGGGCAGGAACAGAACACTTTTCAAAACGTGTTTTTCAGCCCGAGATAAACGCGTTTTCTCAACCCTTGGAATCACAGTGTAACTGACTGGCTCAGAAGAGCCCACTGAGTCAGCCCTTAACCCCAGTGTGCAGAAGTTGTCAAAACGTGTTTTTCAGCACAAATAAACACGTTTTGGCAACTTTGGTCACCAACATGTAAGTTATAGGGCAGGAACAGAACACTTTTCAAAACGTGTTTTTCAGCCCGAGATAAACGCGTTTTCTCAACCCTTGGAATCACAGTGTAAGTGACTGGCTCAGAAGAGCCCACTGAGTCAGCCCTTAACCCCAGTGTGCAGAAGTTGTCAAAACGTGTTTTTCAGCACAAATAAACACGTTTTGGCAACTTTGGTCACCAACATGTAAGTTATAGGGCAGGAACAGAACACTTTTCAAAACGTGTTTTTCAGCCCGAGATAAACGCGTTTTCTCAACCCTTGGAATCACAGTGTAACTGACTGGCTCAGAAGAGCCCACTGAGTCAGCCCTTAACCCCAGTGTGCAGAAGTTGTCAAAACGTGTTTTTCAGCACAAATAAACACGTTTTGGCAACTTTGGTCACCAACATGTAAGTTATAGGGCAGGAACAGAACACTTTTCAAAACGTGTTTTCAGCCCGAGATAAACGCGTTTTCTCAACCCTTGGAATCACAGTGTAACTGACTGGCTCAGAAGAGCCCACTGAGTCAGCCCTTAACCCCAGTGTGCAGAAGTTGTCAAAACGTGTTTTTCAGCACAAATAAACACGTTTTGGCAACTTTGGTCACCAACATGTAAGTTATAGGGCAGGAACAGAACACTTTTCAAAACGTGTTTTTCAGCCCGAGATAAACGCGTTTTCTCAACCCTTGGAATCACAGTGTAACTGACTGGCTCAGAAGAGCCCACTGAGTCAGCCCTTAACCCCAGTGTGCAGAAGTTGTCAAAACGTGTTTTTCAGCACAAATAAACACGTTTTGGCAACTTTGGTCACCAACATGTAAGTTATAGGGCAGGAACAGAACACTTTTCAAAACGTGTTTTTCAGCCCGAGATAAACGCGTTTTCTCAACCCTTGGAATCACAGTGTAACTGACTGGCTCAGAAGAGCCCACTGAGTCAGCCCTTAACCCCAGTGTGCAGAAGTTGTCAAAACGTGTTTTTCAGCACAAATAAACACGTTTTGGCAACTTTGGTCACCAACATGTAAGTTATAGGGCAGGAACAGAACACTTTTCAAAACGTGTTTTTCAGCCCGAGATAAACGCGTTTTCTCAACCCTTGGAATCACAGTGTAAGTGACTGGCTCAGAAGAGCCCACTGAGTCAGCCCTTAACCCCAGTGTGCAGAAGTTGTCAAAACGTGTTTTTCAGCACAAATAAACACGTTTTGGCAACTTTGGTCACCAACATGTAAGTTATAGGGCAGGAACAGAACACTTTTCAAAACGTGTTTTTCAGCCCGAGATAAACGCGTTTTCTCAACCCTTGGAATCACAGTGTAACTGACTGGCTCAGAAGAGCCCACTGAGTCAGCCCTTAACCCCAGTGTGCAGAAGTTGTCAAAACGTGTTTTTCAGCACAAATAAACACGTTTTGGCAACTTTGGTCACCAACATGTAAGTTATAGGGCAGGAACAGAACACTTTTCAAAACGTGTTTTTCAGCCCGAGATAAACGCGTTTTCTCAACCCTTGGAATCACAGTGTAACTGACTGGCTCAGAAGAGCCCACTGAGTCAGCCCTTAACCCCAGTGTGCAGAAGTTGTCAAAACGTGTTTTTCAGCACAAATAAACACGTTTTGGCAACTTTGGTCACCAACATGTAAGTTATAGGGCAGGAACAGAACACTTTTCAAAACGTGTTTTTCAGCCCGAGATAAACGCGTTTTCTCAACCCTTGGAATCACAGTGTAACTGACTGGCTCAGAAGAGCCCACTGAGTCAGCCCTTAACCCCAGTGTGCAGAAGTTGTCAAAACGTGTTTTTCAGCACAAATAAACACGTTTTGGCAACTTTGGTCACCAACATGTAAGTTATAGGGCAGGAACAGAACACTTTTCAAAACGTGTTTTTCAGCCCGAGATAAACGCGTTTTCTCAACCCTTGGAATCACAGTGTAAGTGACTGGCTCAGAAGAGCCCACTGAGTCAGCCCTTAACCCCAGTGTGCAGAAGTTGTCAAAACGTGTTTTTCAGCACAAATAAACACGTTTTGGCAACTTTGGTCACCAACATGTAAGTTATAGGGCAGGAACAGAACACTTTTCAAAACGTGTTTTTCAGCCCGAGATAAACGCGTTTTCTCAACCCTTGGAATCACAGTGTAAGTGACTGGCTCAGAAGAGCCCACTGAGTCAGCCCTTAACCCCAGTGTGCAGAAGTTGTCAAAACGTGTTTTTCAGCACAAATAAACACGTTTTGGCAACTTTGGTCACCAACATGTAAGTTATAGGGCAGGAACAGAACACTTTTCAAAACGTGTTTTTCAGCCCGAGATAAACGCGTTTTCTCAACCCTTGGAATCACAGTGTAACTGACTGGCTCAGAAGAGCCCACTGAGTCAGCCCTTAACCCCAGTGTGCAGAAGTTGTCAAAACGTGTTTTTCAGCACAAATAAACACGTTTTGGCAACTTTGGTCACCAACATGTAAGTTATAGGGCAGGAACAGAACACTTTTCAAAACGTGTTTTTCAGCCCGAGATAAACGCGTTTTCTCAACCCTTGGAATCACAGTGTAAGTGACTGGCTCAGAAGAGCCCACTGAGTCAGCCCTTAACCCCAGTGTGCAGAAGTTGTCAAAACGTGTTTTTCAGCACAAATAAACACGTTTTGGCAACTTTGGTCACCAACATGTAAGTTATAGGGCAGGAACAGAACACTTTTCAAAACGTGTTTTTCAGCCCGAGATAAACGCGTTTTCTCAACCCTTGGAATCACAGTGTAACTGACTGGCTCAGAAGAGCCCACTGAGTCAGCCCTTAACCCCAGTGTGCAGAAGTTGTCAAAACGTGTTTTTCAGCACAAATAAACACGTTTTGGCAACTTTGGTCACCAACATGTAAGTTATAGGGCAGGAACAGAACACTTTTCAAAACGTGTTTTTCAGCCCGAGATAAACGCGTTTTCTCAACCCTTGGAATCACAGTGTAACTGACTGGCTCAGAAGAGCCCACTGAGTCAGCCCTTAACCCCAGTGTGCAGAAGTTGTCAAAACGTGTTTTTCAGCACAAATAAACACGTTTTGGCAACTTTGGTCACCAACATGTAAGTTATAGGGCAGGAACAGAACACTTTTCAAAACGTGTTTTTCAGCCCGAGATAAACGCGTTTTCTCAACCCTTGGAATCACAGTGTAAGTGACTGGCTCAGAAGAGCCCACTGAGTCAGCCCTTAACCCCAGTGTGCAGAAGTTGTCAAAACGTGTTTTTCAGCACAAATAAACACGTTTTGGCAACTTTGGTCACCAACATGTAAGTTATAGGGCAGGAACAGAACACTTTTCAAAACGTGTTTTTCAGCCCGAGATAAACGCGTTTTCTCAACCCTTGGAATCACAGTGTAACTGACTGGCTCAGAAGAGCCCACTGAGTCAGCCCTTAACCCCAGTGTGCAGAAGTTGTCAAAACGTGTTTTTCAGCACAAATAAACACGTTTTGGCAACTTTGGTCACCAACATGTAAGTTATAGGGCAGGAACAGAACACTTTTCAAAACGTATTTTTCAGCCCGAGATAAACGCGTTTTCTCAACCCTTGGAATCACAGTGTAACTGACTGGCTCAGAAGAGCCCACTGAGTCAGCCCTTAACCCCAGTGTGCAGAAGTTGTCAAAACGTGTTTTTCAGCACAAATAAACACGTTTTGGCAACTTTGGTCACCAACATGTAAGTTATAGGGCAGGAACAGAACACTTTTCAAAACGTGTTTTTCAGCCCGAGATAAACGCGTTTTCTCAACCCTTGGAATCACAGTGTAACTGACTGGCTCAGAAGAGCCCACTGAGTCAGCCCTTAACCCCAGTGTGCAGAAGTTGTCAAAACGTGTTTTTCAGCACAAATAAACACGTTTTGGCAACTTTGGTCACCAACATGTAAGTTATAGGGCAGGAACAGAACACTTTTCAAAACGTGTTTTTCAGCCCGAGATAAACGCGTTTTCTCAACCCTTGGAATCACAGTGTAACTGACTGGCTCAGAAGAGCCCACTGAGTCAGCCCTTAACCCCAGTGTGCAGAAGTTGTCAAAACGTGTTTTTCAGCACAAATAAACACGTTTTGGCAACTTTGGTCACCAACATGTAAGTTATAGGGCAGGAACAGAACACTTTTCAAAACGTGTTTTTCAGCCCGAGATAAACGCGTTTTCTCAACCCTTGGAATCACAGTGTAACTGACTGGCTCAGAAGAGCCCACTGAGTCAGCCCTTAACCCCAGTGTGCAGAAGTTGTCAAAACGTGTTTTTCAGCACAAATAAACACGTTTTGGCAACTTTGGTCACCAACATGTAAGTTATAGGGCAGGAACAGAACACTTTTCAAAACGTGTTTTTCAGCCCGAGATAAACGCGTTTTCTCAACCCTTGGAATCACAGTGTAAGTGACTGGCTCAGAAGAGCCCACTGAGTCAGCCCTTAACCCCAGTGTGCAGAAGTTGTCAAAACGTGTTTTTCAGCACAAATAAACACGTTTTGGCAACTTTGGTCACCAACATGTAAGTTATAGGGCAGGAACAGAACACTTTTCAAAACGTGTTTTTCAGCCCGAGATAAACGCGTTTTCTCAACCCTTGGAATCACAGTGTAACTGACTGGCTCAGAAGAGCCCACTGAGTCAGCCCTTAACCCCAGTGTGCAGAAGTTGTCAAAACGTGTTTTTCAGCACAAATAAACACGTTTTGGCAACTTTGGTCACCAACATGTAAGTTATAGGGCAGGAACAGAACACTTTTCAAAACGTGTTTTTCAGCCCGAGATAAACGCGTTTTCTCAACCCTTGGAATCACAGTGTAACTGACTGGCTCAGAAGAGCCCACTGAGTCAGCCCTTAACCCCAGTGTGCAGAAGTTGTCAAAACGTGTTTTTCAGCACAAATAAACACGTTTTTGCAACTTTGGTCACCAACATGTAAGTTATAGGGCAGGAACAGAACACTTTTCAAAACGTGTTTTTCAGCCCGAGATAAACGCGTTTTCTCAACCTTTGGAATCACAGTGTAACTGACTGGCTCAGAAGAGCCCACTGAGTCAGCCCTTAACCCCAGTGTGCAGAAGTTGTCAAAACGTGTTTTTCAGCACAAATAAACACGTTTTGGCAACTTTGGTCACCAACATGTAAGTTATAGGGCAGGAACAGAACACTTTTCAAAACGTGTTTTTCAGCCCGAGATAAACGCGTTTTCTCAACCCTTGGAATCACAGTGTAACTGACTGGCTCAGAAGAGCCCACTGAGTCAGCCCTTAACCCCAGTGTGCAGAAGTTGTCAAAACGTGTTTTTCAGCACAAATAAACACGTTTTGGCAACTTTGGTCACCAACATGTAAGTTATAGGGCAGGAACAGAACACTTTTCAAAACGTGTTTTTCAGCCCGAGATAAACGCGTTTTCTCAACCCTTGGAATCACAGTGTAACTGACTGGCTCAGAAGAGCCCACTGAGTCAGCCCTTAACCCCAGTGTGCAGAAGTTGTCAAAACGTGTTTTTCAGCACAAATAAACACGTTTTGGCAACTTTGGTCACCAACATGTAAGTTATAGGGCAGGAACAGAACACTTTTCAAAACGTGTTTTTCAGCCCGAGATAAACGCGTTTTCTCAACCCTTGGAATCACAGTGTAACTGACTGGCTCAGAAGAGCCCACTGAGTCAGCCCTTAACCCCAGTGTGCAGAAGTTGTCAAAACGTGTTTTTCAGCACAAATAAACACGTTTTGGCAACTTTGGTCACCAACATGTAAGTTATAGGGCAGGAACAGAACACTTTTCAAAACGTGTTTTTCAGCCCGAGATAAACGCGTTTTCTCAACCCTTGGAATCACAGTGTAAGTGACTGGCTCAGAAGAGCCCACTGAGTCAGCCCTTAACCCCAGTGTGCAGAAGTTGTCAAAACGTGTTTTTCAGCACAAATAAACACGTTTTGGCAACTTTGGTCACCAACATGTAAGTTATAGGGCAGGAACAGAACACTTTTCAAAACGTGTTTTTCAGCCCGAGATAAACGCGTTTTCTCAACCCTTGGAATCACAGTGTAACTGACTGGCTCAGAAGAGCCCACTGAGTCAGCCCTTAACCCCAGTGTGCAGAAGTTGTCAAAACGTGTTTTTCAGCACAAATAAACACGTTTTGGCAACTTTGGTCACCAACATGTAAGTTATA
The DNA here is from genome assembly GCF_059453375.1 of Lepisosteus platostomus. Classification (NCBI taxonomy): domain Eukaryota; kingdom Metazoa; phylum Chordata; class Actinopteri; order Semionotiformes; family Lepisosteidae; genus Lepisosteus; species Lepisosteus platostomus. The sequence goes on along the minus strand of NW_028291483.1, from coordinate 74,288 downwards.
GGGCAGGAACAGAACACTTTTCAAAACGTGTTTTTCAGCCCGAGATAAACGCGTTTTCTCAACCCTTGGAATCACAGTGTAACTGACTGGCTCAGAAGAGCCCACTGAGTCAGCCCTTAACCCCAGTGTGCAGAAGTTGTCAAAACGTGTTTTTCAGCACAAATAAACACGTTTTGGCAACTTTGGTCACCAACATGTAAGTTATAGGGCAGGAACAGAACACTTTTCAAAACGTGTTTTTCAGCCCGAGATAAACGCGTTTTCTCAACCCTTGGAATCACAGTGTAACTGACTGGCTCAGAAGAGCCCACTGAGTCAGCCCTTAACCCCAGTGTGCAGAAGTTGTCAAAACGTGTTTTTCAGCACAAATAAACACGTTTTGGCAACTTTGGTCACCAACATGTAAGTTATAGGGCAGGAACAGAACACTTTTCAAAACGTGTTTTTCAGCCCGAGATAAACGCGTTTTCTCAACCCTTGGAATCACAGTGTAAGTGACTGGCTCAGAAGAGCCCACTGAGTCAGCCCTTAACCCCAGTGTGCAGAAGTTGTCAAAACGTGTTTTTCAGCACAAATAAACACGTTTTGGCAACTTTGGTCACCAACATGTAAGTTATAGGGCAGGAACAGAACACTTTTCAAAACGTGTTTTTCAGCCCGAGATAAACGCGTTTTCTCAACCCTTGGAATCACAGTGTAACTGACTGGCTCAGAAGAGCCCACTGAGTCAGCCCTTAACCCCAGTGTGCAGAAGTTGTCAAAACGTGTTTTTCAGCACAAATAAACACGTTTTGGCAACTTTGGTCACCAACATGTAAGTTATAGGGCAGGAACAGAACACTTTTCAAAACGTGTTTTTCAGCCCGAGATAAACGCGTTTTCTCAACCCTTGGAATCACAGTGTAACTGACTAGCTCAGAAGAGCCCACTGAGTCAGCCCTTAACCCCAGTGTGCAGAAGTTGTCAAAACGTGTTTTTCAGCACAAATAAACACGTTTTGGCAACTTTGGTCACCAACATGTAAGTTATAGGGCAGGAACAGAACACTTTTCAAAACGTGTTTTTCAGCCCGAGATAAACGCGTTTTCTCAACCCTTGGAATCACAGTGTAAGTGACTGGCTCAGAAGAGCCCACTGAGTCAGCCCTTAACCCCAGTGTGCAGAAGTTGTCAAAACGTGTTTTTCAGCACAAATAAACACGTTTTGGCAACTTTGGTCACCAACATGTAAGTTATAGGGCAGGAACAGAACACTTTTCAAAACGTGTTTTTCAGCCCGAGATAAACGCGTTTTCTCAACCCTTGGAATCACAGTGTAACTGACTGGCTCAGAAGAGCCCACTGAGTCAGCCCTTAACCCCAGTGTGCAGAAGTTGTCAAAACGTGTTTTTCAGCACAAATAAACACGTTTTGGCAACTTTGGTCACCAACATGTAAGTTATAGGGCAGGAACAGAACACTTTTCAAAACGTGTTTTTCAGCCCGAGATAAACGCGTTTTCTCAACCCTTGGAATCACAGTGTAACTGACTGGCTCAGAAGAGCCCACTGAGTCAGCCCTTAACCCCAGTGTGCAGAAGTTGTCAAAACGTGTTTTTCAGCACAAATAAACACGTTTTGGCAACTTTGGTCACCAACATGTAAGTTATAGGGCAGGAACAGAACACTTTTCAAAACGTGTTTTTCAGCCCGAGATAAACGCGTTTTCTCAACCCTTGGAATCACAGTGTAACTGACTGGCTCAGAAGAGCCCACTGAGTCAGCCCTTAACCCCAGTGTGCAGAAGTTGTCAAAACGTGTTTTTCAGCACAAATAAACACGTTTTGGCAACTTTGGTCACCAACATGTAAGTTATAGGGCAGGAACAGAACACTTTTCAAAACGTGTTTTTCAGCCCGAGATAAACGCGTTTTCTCAACCCTTGGAATCACAGTGTAACTGACTGGCTCAGAAGAGCCCACTGAGTCAGCCCTTAACCCCAGTGTGCAGAAGTTGTCAAAACGTGTTTTTCAGCACAAATAAACACGTTTTGGCAACTTTGGTCACCAACATGTAAGTTATAGGGCAGGAACAGAACACTTTTCAAAACGTGTTTTTCAGCCCGAGATAAACGCGTTTTCTCAACCCTTGGAATCACAGTGTAACTGACTGGCTCAGAAGAGCCCACTGAGTCAGCCCTTAACCCCAGTGTGCAGAAGTTGTCAAAACGTGTTTTTCAGCACAAATAAACACGTTTTGGCAACTTTGGTCACCAACATGTAAGTTATAGGGCAGGAACAGAACACTTTTCAAAACGTGTTTTTCAGCCCGAGATAAACGCGTTTTCTCAACCCTTGGAATCACAGTGTAACTGACTGGCTCAGAAGAGCCCACTGAGTCAGCCCTTAACCCCAGTGTGCAGAAGTTGTCAAAACGTGTTTTTCAGCACAAATAAACACGTTTTGGCAACTTTGGTCACCAACATGTAAGTTATAGGGCAGGAACAGAACACTTTTCAAAACGTGTTTTTCAGCCCGAGATAAACGCGTTTTCTCAACCCTTGGAATCACAGTGTAACTGACTGGCTCAGAAGAGCCCACTGAGTCAGCCCTTAACCCCAGTGTGCAGAAGTTGTCAAAACGTGTTTTTCAGCACAAATAAACACGTTTTGGCAACTTTGGTCACCAACATGTAAGTTATAGGGCAGGAACAGAACACTTTTCAAAACGTGTTTTTCAGCCCGAGATAAACGCGTTTTCTCAACCCTTGGAATCACAGTGTAACTGACTGGCTCAGAAGAGCCCACTGAGTCAGCCCTTAACCCCAGTGTGCAGAAGTTGTCAAAACGTGTTTTTCAGCACAAATAAACACGTTTTGGCAACTTTGGTCACCAACATGTAAGTTATAGGGCAGGAACAGAACACTTTTCAAAACGTGTTTTTCAGCCCGAGATAAACGCGTTTTCTCAACCCTTGGAATCACAGTGTAACTGACTGGCTCAGAAGAGCCCACTGAGTCAGCCCTTAACCCCAGTGTGCAGAAGTTGTCAAAACGTGTTTTTCAGCACAAATAAACACATTTTGGCAACTTTGGTCACCAACATGTAAGTTATAGGGCAGGAACAGAACACTTTTCAAAACGTGTTTTTCAGCCCGAGATAAACGCGTTTTCTCAACCCTTGGAATCACAGTGTAACTGACTGGCTCAGAAGAGCCCACTGAGTCAGCCCTTAACCCCAGTGTGCAGAAGTTGTCAAAACGTGTTTTTCAGCACAAATAAACACGTTTTGGCAACTTTGGTCACCAACATGTAAGTTATAGGGCAGGAACAGAACACTTTTCAAAACGTGTTTTTCAGCCCGAGATAAACGCGTTTTCTCAACCCTTGGAATCACAGTGTAAGTGACTGGCTCAGAAGAGCCCACTGAGTCAGCCCTTAACCCCAGTGTGCAGAAGTTGTCAAAACGTGTTTTTCAGCACAAATAAACACGTTTTGGCAACTTTGGTCACCAACATGTAAGTTATAGGGCAGGAACAGAACACTTTTCAAAACGTGTTTTTCAGCCCGAGATAAACGCGTTTTCTCAACCCTTGGAATCACAGTGTAACTGACTGGCTCAGAAGAGCCCACTGAGTCAGCCCTTAACCCCAGTGTGCAGAAGTTGTCAAAACGTGTTTTTCAGCACAAATAAACACGTTTTGGCAACTTTGGTCACCAACATGTAAGTTATAGGGCAGGAACAGAACACTTTTCAAAACGTGTTTTTCAGCCCGAGATAAACGCGTTTTCTCAACCCTTGGAATCACAGTGTAAGTGACTGGCTCAGAAGAGCCCACTGAGTCAGCCCTTAACCCCAGTGTGCAGAAGTTGTCAAAACGTGTTTTTCAGCACAAATAAACACGTTTTGGCAACTTTGGTCACCAACATGTAAGTTATAGGGCAGGAACAGAACACTTTTCAAAACGTGTTTTTCAGCCCGAGATAAACGCGTTTTCTCAACCCTTGGAATCACAGTGTAACTGACTGGCTCAGAAGAGCCCACTGAGTCAGCCCTTAACCCCAGTGTGCAGAAGTTGTCAAAACGTGTTTTTCAGCACAAATAAACACGTTTTGGCAACTTTGGTCACCAACATGTAAGTTATAGGGCAGGAACAGAACACTTTTCAAAACGTGTTTTTCAGCCCGAGATAAACGCGTTTTCTCAACCCTTGGAATCACAGTGTAACTGACTGGCTCAGAAGAGCCCACTGAGTCAGCCCTTAACCCCAGTGTGCAGAAGTTGTCAAAACGTGTTTTTCAGCACAAATAAACACGTTTTGGCAACTTTGGTCACCAACATGTAAGTTATAGGGCAGGAACAGAACACTTTTCAAAACGTGTTTTTCAGCCCGAGATAAACGCGTTTTCTCAACCCTTGGAATCACAGTGTAAGTGACTGGCTCAGAAGAGCCCACTGAGTCAGCCCTTAACCCCAGTGTGCAGAAGTTGTCAAAACGTGTTTTTCAGCACAAATAAACACGTTTTGGCAACTTTGGTCACCAACATGTAAGTTATAGGGCAGGAACAGAACACTTTTCAAAACGTGTTTTTCAGCCCGAGATAAACGCGTTTTCTCAACCCTTGGAATCACAGTGTAACTGACTGGCTCAGAAGAGCCCACTGAGTCAGCCCTTAACCCCAGTGTGCAGAAGTTGTCAAAACGTGTTTTTCAGCACAAATAAACACGTTTTGGCAACTTTGGTCACCAACATGTAAGTTATAGGGCAGGAACAGAACACTTTTCAAAACGTGTTTTTCAGCCCGAGATAAACGCGTTTTCTCAACCCTTGGAATCACAGTGTAACTGACTGGCTCAGAAGAGCCCACTGAGTCAGCCCTTAACCCAGTGTGCAGAAGTTGTCAAAACGTGTTTTTCAGCACAAATAAACACGTTTTGGCAACTTGGTCACCAACATGTAAGTTATAGGGCAGGAACAGAACACTTTTCAAAACGTGTTTTTCAGCCCGAGATAAACGCGTTTTCTCAACCCTTGGAATCACAGTGTAACTGACTGGCTCAGAAGAGCCCACTGAGTCAGCCCTTAACCCCAGTGTGCAGAAGTTGTCAAAACGTGTTTTTCAGCACAAATAAACACGTTTTGGCAACTTTGGTCACCAACATGTAAGTTATAGGGCAGGAACAGAACACTTTTCAAAACGTGTTTTTCAGCCCGAGATAAACGCGTTTTCTCAACCCTTGGAATCACAGTGTAACTGACTGGCTCAGAAGAGCCCACTGAGTCAGCCCTTAACCCCAGTGTGCAGAAGTTGTCAAAACGTGTTTTTCAGCACAAATAAACACGTTTTGGCAACTTTGGTCACCAACATGTAAGTTATAGGGCAGGAACAGAACACTTTTCAAAACGTGTTTTTCAGCCCGAGATAAACGCGTTTTCTCAACCCTTGGAATCACAGTGTAACTGACTGGCTCAGAAGAGCCCACTGAGTCAGCCCTTAACCCCAGTGTGCAGAAGTTGTCAAAACGTGTTTTTCAGCACAAATAAACACGTTTTGGCAACTTTGGTCACCAACATGTAAGTTATAGGGCAGGAACAGAACACTTTTCAAAACGTGTTTTTCAGCCCGAGATAAACGCGTTTTCTCAACCCTTGGAATCACAGTGTAACTGACTGGCTCAGAAGAGCCCACTGAGTCAGCCCTTAACCCCAGTGTGCAGAAGTTGTCAAAACGTGTTTTTCAGCACAAATAAACACGTTTTGGCAACTTTGGTCACCAACATGTAAGTTATAGGGCAGGAACAGAACACTTTTCAAAACGTGTTTTTCAGCCCGAGATAACGCGTTTTCTCAACCCTTGGAATCACAGTGTAACTGACTGGCTCAGAAGAGCCCACTGAGTCAGCCCTTAACCCCAGTGTGCAGAAGTTGTCAAAACGTGTTTTTCAGCACAAATAAACACGTTTTGGCAACTTTGGTCACCAACATGTAAGTTATAGGGCAGGAACAGAACACTTTTCAAAACGTGTTTTTCAGCCCGAGATAAACGCGTTTTCTCAACCCTTGGAATCACAGTGTAACTGACTGGCTCAGAAGAGCCCACTGAGTCAGCCCTTAACCCCAGTGTGCAGAAGTTGTCAAAACGTGTTTTTCAGCACAAATAAACACGTTTTGGCAACTTTGGTCACCAACATGTAAGTTATAGGGCAGGAACAGAACACTTTTCAAAACGTGTTTTTCAGCCCGAGATAAACGCGTTTTCTCAACCCTTGGAATCACAGTGTAACTGACTGGCTCAGAAGAGCCCACTGAGTCAGCCCTTAACCCCAGTGTGCAGAAGTTGTCAAAACGTGTTTTTCAGCACAAATAAACACGTTTTGGCAACTTTGGTCACCAACATGTAAGTTATAGGGCAGGAACAGAACACTTTCAAAACGTGTTTTCAGCCCGAGATAAACGCGTTTTCTCAACCCTTGGAATCACAGTGTAACTGACTGGCTCAGAAGAGCCCACTGAGTCAGCCCTTAACCCCAGTGTGCAGAAGTTGTCAAAACGTGTTTTTCAGCACAAATAAACACGTTTTGGCAACTTTGGTCACCAACATGTAAGTTATAGGGCAGGAACAGAACACTTTTCAAAACGTGTTTTTCAGCCCGAGATAAACGCGTTTTCTCAACCCTTGGAATCACAGTGTAACTGACTGGCTCAGAAGAGCCCACTGAGTCAGCCCTTAACCCCAGTGTGCAGAAGTTGTCAAAACGTGTTTTTCAGCACAAATAAACACGTTTTGGCAACTTTGGTCACCAACATGTAAGTTATAGGGCAGGAACAGAACACTTTTCAAAACGTGTTTTTCAGCCCGAGATAAACGCGTTTTCTCAACCCTTGGAATCACAGTGTAACTGACTGGCTCAGAAGAGCCCACTGAGTCAGCCCTTAACCCCAGTGTGCAGAAGTTGTCAAAACGTGTTTTTCAGCACAAATAAACACGTTTTGGCAACTTTGGTCACCAACATGTAAGTTATAGGGCAGGAACAGAACACTTTTCAAAACGTGTTTTTCAGCCCGAGATAAACGCGTTTTCTCAACCCTTGGAATCACAGTGTAACTGACTGGCTCAGAAGAGCCCACTGAGTCAGCCCTTAACCCCAGTGTGCAGAAGTTGTCAAAACGTGTTTTTCAGCACAAATAAACACGTTTTGGCAACTTTGGTCACCAACATGTAAGTTATAGGGCAGGAACAGAACACTTTTCAAAACGTGTTTTTCAGCCCGAGATAAACGCGTTTTCTCAACCCTTGGAATCACAGTGTAACTGACTGGCTCAGAAGAGCCCACTGAGTCAGCCCTTAACCCCAGTGTGCAGAAGTTGTCAAAACGTGTTTTTCAGCACAAATAAACACGTTTTGGCAACTTTGGTCACCAACATGTAAGTTATAGGGCAGGAACAGAACACTTTTCAAAACGTGTTTTTCAGCCCGAGATAAACGCGTTTTCTCAACCCTTGGAATCACAGTGTAACTGACTGGCTCAGAAGAGCCCACTGAGTCAGCCCTTAACCCCAGTGTGCAGAAGTTGTCAAAACGTGTTTTTCAGCACAAATAAACACGTTTTGGCAACTTTGGTCACCAACATGTAAGTTATAGGGCAGGAACAGAACACTTTTCAAAACGTGTTTTTCAGCCCGAGATAAACGCGTTTTCTCAACCCTTGGAATCACAGTGTAACTGACTGGCTCAGAAGAGCCCACTGAGTCAGCCCTTAACCCCAGTGTGCAGAAGTTGTCAAAACGTGTTTTTCAGCACAAATAAACACGTTTTGGCAACTTTGGTCACCAACATGTAAGTTATAGGGCAGGAACAGAACACTTTTCAAAACGTGTTTTTCAGCCCGAGATAAACGCGTTTTCTCAACCCTTGGAATCACAGTGTAAGTGACTGGCTCAGAAGAGCCCACTGAGTCAGCCCTTAACCCCAGTGTGCAGAAGTTGTCAAAACGTGTTTTTCAGCACAAATAAACACGTTTTGGCAACTTTGGTCACCAACATGTAAGTTATAGGGCAGGAACAGAACACTTTTCAAAACGTGTTTTTCAGCCCGAGATAAACGCGTTTTCTCAACCCTTGGAATCACAGTGTAAGTGACTGGCTCAGAAGAGCCCACTGAGTCAGCCCTTAACCCCAGTGTGCAGAAGTTGTCAAAACGTGTTTTTCAGCACAAATAAACACGTTTTGGCAACTTTGGTCACCAACATGTAAGTTATAGGGCAGGAACAGAACACTTTTCAAAACGTGTTTTTCAGCCCGAGATAAACGCGTTTTCTCAACCCTTGGAATCACAGTGTAACTGACTGGCTCAGAAGAGCCCACTGAGTCAGCCCTTAACCCCAGTGTGCAGAAGTTGTCAAAACGTGTTTTTCAGCACAAATAAACACGTTTTGGCAACTTTGGTCACCAACATGTAAGTTATAGGGCAGGAACAGAACACTTTTCAAAACGTGTTTTTCAGCCCGAGATAAACGCGTTTTCTCAACCCTTGGAATCACAGTGTAACTGACTGGCTCAGAAGAGCCCACTGAGTCAGCCCTTAACCCCAGTGTGCAGAAGTTGTCAAAACGTGTTTTTCAGCACAAATAAACACGTTTTGGCAACTTTGGTCACCAACATGTAAGTTATAGGGCAGGAACAGAACACTTTTCAAAACGTGTTTTTCAGCCCGAGATAAACGCGTTTTCTCAACCCTTGGAATCACAGTGTAAGTGACTGGCTCAGAAGAGCCCACTGAGTCAGCCCTTAACCCCAGTGTGCAGAAGTTGTCAAAACGTGTTTTTCAGCACAAATAAACACGTTTTGGCAACTTTGGTCACCAACATGTAAGTTATAGGGCAGGAACAGAACACTTTTCAAAACGTGTTTTTCAGCCCGAGATAAACGCGTTTTCTCAACCCTTTGAATCACAGTGTAACTGACTGGCTCAGAAGAGCCCACTGAGTCAGCCCTTAACCCCAGTGTGCAGAAGTTGTCAAAACGTGTTTTTCAGCACAAATAAACACGTTTTGGCAACTTTGGTCACCAACATGTAAGTTATAGGGCAGGAACAGAACACTTTTCAAAACGTGTTTTTCAGCCCGAGATAAACGCGTTTTCTCAACCCTTGGAATCACAGTGTAACTGACTGGCTCAGAAGAGCCCACTGAGTCAGCCCTTAACCCCAGTGTGCAGAAGTTGTCAAAACGTGTTTTTCAGCACAAATAAACACGTTTTGGCAACTTTGGTCACCAACATGTAAGTTATAGGGCAGGAACAGAACACTTTTCAAAACGTGTTTTTCAGCCCGAGATAAACGCGTTTTCTCAACCCTTGGAATCACAGTGTAACTGACTGGCTCAGAAGAGCCCACTGAGTCAGCCCTTAACCCCAGTGTGCAGAAGTTGTCAAAACGTGTTTTTCAGCACAAATAAACACGTTTTGGCAACTTTGGTCACCAACATGTAAGTTATAGGGCAGGAACAGAACACTTTTCAAAACGTGTTTTTCAGCCCGAGATAAACGCGTTTTCTCAACCCTTGGAATCACAGTGTAACTGACTGGCTCAGAAGAGCCCACTGAGTCAGCCCTTAACCCCAGTGTGCAGAAGTTGTCAAAACGTGTTTTTCAGCACAAATAAACACGTTTTGGCAACTTTGGTCACCAACATGTAAGTTATAGGGCAGGAACAGAACACTTTTCAAAACGTGTTTTTCAGCCCGAGATAAACGCGTTTTCTCAACCCTTGGAATCACAGTGTAACTGACTGGCTCAGAAGAGCCCACTGAGTCAGCCCTTAACCCCAGTGTGCAGAAGTTGTCAAAACGTGTTTTTCAGCACAAATAAACACGTTTTGGCAACTTTGGTCACCAACATGTAAGTTATAGGGCAGGAACAGAACACTTTTCAAAACGTGTTTTTCAGCCCGAGATAAACGCGTTTTCTCAACCCTTGGAATCACAGTGTAACTGACTGGCTCAGAAGAGCCCACTGAGTCAGCCCTTAACCCCAGTGTGCAGAAGTTGTCAAAACGTGTTTTTCAGCACAAATAAACACGTTTTGGCAACTTTGGTCACCAACATGTAAGTTATAGGGCAGGAACAGAACACTTTTCAAAACGTGTTTTTCAGCCCGAGATAAACGCGTTTTCTCAACCCTTGGAATCACAGTGTAACTGACTGGCTCAGAAGAGCCCACTGAGTCAGCCCTTAACCCCAGTGTGCAGAAGTTGTCAAAACGTGTTTTTCAGCACAAATAAACACGTTTTGGCAACTTTGGTCACCAACATGTAAGTTATAGGGCAGGAACAGAACACTTTTCAAAACGTGTTTTTCAGCCCGAGATAAACGCGTTTTCTCAACCCTTGGAATCACAGTGTAACTGACTGGCTCAGAAGAGCCCACTGAGTCAGCCCTTAACCCCAGTGTGCAGAAGTTGTCAAAACGTGTTTTTCAGCACAAATAAACACGTTTTGGCAACTTTGGTCACCAACATGTAAGTTATAGGGCAGGAACAGAACACTTTTCAAAACGTGTTTTTCAGCCCGAGATAAACGCGTTTTCTCAACCCTTGGAATCACAGTGTAACTGACTGGCTCAGAAGAGCCCACTGAGTCAGCCCTTAACCCCAGTGTGCAGAAGTTGTCAAAACGTGTTTTTCAGCACAAATAAACACGTTTTGGCAACTTTGGTCACCAACATGTAAGTTATAGGGCAGGAACAGAACACTTTTCAAAACGTGTTTTTCAGCCCGAGATAAACGCGTTTTCTCAACCCTTGGAATCACAGTGTAAGTGACTGGCTCAGAAGAGCCCACTGAGTCAGCCCTTAACCCCAGTGTGCAGAAGTTGTCAAAACGTGTTTTTCAGCACAAATAAACACGTTTTGGCAACTTTGGTCACCAACATGTAAGTTATAGGGCAGGAACAGAACACTTTTCAAAACGTGTTTTTCAGCCCGAGATAAACGCGTTTTCTCAACCCTTGGAATCACAGTGTAACTGACTGGCTCAGAAGAGCCCACTGAGTCAGCCCTTAACCCCAGTGTGCAGAAGTTGTCAAAACGTGTTTTTCAGCACAAATAAACACGTTTTGGCAACTTTGGTCACCAACATGTAAGTTATAGGGCAGGAACAGAACACTTTTCAAAACGTGTTTTTCAGCCCGAGATAAACGCGTTTTCTCAACCCTTGGAATCACAGTGTAACTGACTGGCTCAGAAGAGCCCACTGAGTCAGCCCTTAACCCCAGTGTGCAGAAGTTGTCAAAACGTGTTTTTCAGCACAAATAAACACGTTTTGGCAACTTTGGTCACCAACATGTAAGTTATAGGGCAGGAACAGAACACTTTTCAAAACGTGTTTTTCAGCCCGAGATAAACGCGTTTTCTCAACCCTTGGAATCACAGTGTAAGTGACTGGCTCAGAAGAGCCCACTGAGTCAGCCCTTAACCCCAGTGTGCAGAAGTTGTCAAAACGTGTTTTTCAGCACAAATAAACACGTTTTGGCAACTTTGGTCACCAACATGTAAGTTATAGGGCAGGAACAGAACACTTTTCAAAACGTGTTTTTCAGCCCGAGATAAACGCGTTTTCTCAACCCTTGGAATCACAGTGTAAGTGACTGGCTCAGAAGAGCCCACTGAGTCAGCCCTTAACCCCAGTGTGCAGAAGTTGTCAAAACGTGTTTTTCAGCACAAATAAACACGTTTTGGCAACTTTGGTCACCAACATGTAAGTTATAGGGCAGGAACAGAACACTTTTCAAAACGTGTTTTTCAGCCCGAGATAAACGCGTTTTCTCAACCCTTGGAATCACAGTGTAACTGACTGGCTCAGAAGAGCCCACTGAGTCAGCCCTTAACCCCAGTGTGCAGAAGTTGTCAAAACGTGTTTTTCAGCACAAATAAACACGTTTTGGCAACTTTGGTCACCAACATGTAAGTTATAGGGCAGGAACAGAACACTTTTCAAAACGTGTTTTTCAGCCCGAGATAAACGCGTTTTCTCAACCCTTGGAATCACAGTGTAACTGACTGGCTCAGAAGAGCCCACTGAGTCAGCCCTTAACCCCAGTGTGCAGAAGTTGTCAAAACGTGTTTTTCAGCACAAATAAACACGTTTTGGCAACTTTGGTCACCAACATGTAAGTTATAGGGCAGGAACAGAACACTTTTCAAAACGTGTTTTTCAGCCCGAGATAAACGCGTTTTCTCAACCCTTGGAATCACAGTGTAACTGACTGGCTCAGAAGAGCCCACTGAGTCAGCCCTTAACCCCAGTGTGCAGAAGTTGTCAAAACGTGTTTTTCAGCACAAATAAACACGTTTTGGCAACTTTGGTCACCAACATGTAAGTTATAGGGCAGGAACAGAACACTTTTCAAAACGTGTTTTTCAGCCCGAGATAAACGCGTTTTCTCAACCCTTGGAATCACAGTGTAACTGACTGGCTCAGAAGAGCCCACTGAGTCAGCCCTTAACCCCAGTGTGCAGAAGTTGTCAAAACGTGTTTTTCAGCACAAATAAACACGTTTTGGCAACTTTGGTCACCAACATGTAAGTTATAGGGCAGGAACAGAACACTTTTCAAAACGTGTTTTTCAGCCCGAGATAAACGCGTTTTCTCAACCCTTGGAATCACAGTGTAACTGACTGGCTCAGAAGAGCCCACTGAGTCAGCCCTTAACCCCAGTGTGCAGAAGTTGTCAAAACGTGTTTTTCAGCACAAATAAACACGTTTTGGCAACTTTGGTCACCAACATGTAAGTTATAGGGCAGGAACAGAACACTTTTCAAAACGTGTTTTTCAGCCCGAGATAAACGCGTTTTCTCAACCCTTGGAATCACAGTGTAACTGACTGGCTCAGAAGAGCCCACTGAGTCAGCCCTTAACCCCAGTGTGCAGAAGTTGTCAAAACGTGTTTTTCAGCACAAATAAACACGTTTTGGCAACTTTGGTCACCAACATGTAAGTTATAGGGCAGGAACAGAACACTTTTCAAAACGTGTTTTTCAGCCCGAGATAAACGCGTTTTCTCAACCCTTGGAATCACAGTGTAAGTGACTGGCTCAGAAGAGCCCACTGAGTCAGCCCTTAACCCCAGTGTGCAGAAGTTGTCAAAACGTGTTTTTCAGCACAAATAAACACGTTTTGGCAACTTTGGTCACCAACATGTAAGTTATAGGGCAGGAACAGAACACTTTTCAAAACGTGTTTTTCAGCCCGAGATAAACGCGTTTTCTCAACCCTTGGAATCACAGTGTAACTGACTGGCTCAGAAGAGCCCACTGAGTCAGCCCTTAACCCCAGTGTGCAGAAGTTGTCAAAACGTGTTTTTCAGCACAAATAAACACGTTTTGGCAACTTTGGTCACCAACATGTAAGTTATAGGGCAGGAACAGAACACTTTTCAAAACGTGTTTTTCAGCCCGAGATAAACGCGTTTTCTCAACCCTTGGAATCACAGTGTAACTGACTGGCTCAGAAGAGCCCACTGAGTCAGCCCTTAACCCCAGTGTGCAGAAGTTGTCAAAACGTGTTTTTCAGCACAAATAAACACGTTTTGGCAACTTTGGTCACCAACATGTAAGTTATAGGGCAGGAACAGAACACTTTTCAAAACGTGTTTTTCAGCCCGAGATAAACGCGTTTTCTCAACCCTTGGAATCACAGTGTAAGTGACTGGCTCAGAAGAGCCCACTGAGTCAGCCCTTAACCCCAGTGTGCAGAAGTTGTCAAAACGTGTTTTTCAGCACAAATAAACACGTTTTGGCAACTTTGGTCACCAACATGTAAGTTATAGGGCAGGAACAGAACACTTTTCAAAACGTGTTTTTCAGCCCGAGATAAACGCGTTTTCTCAACCCTTGGAATCACAGTGTAAGTGACTGGCTCAGAAGAGCCCACTGAGTCAGCCCTTAACCCCAGTGTGCAGAAGTTGTCAAAACGTGTTTTTCAGCACAAATAAACACGTTTTGGCAACTTTGGTCACCAACATGTAAGTTATAGGGCAGGAACAGAACACTTTTCAAAACGTGTTTTTCAGCCCGAGATAAACGCGTTTTCTCAACCCTTGGAATCACAGTGTAACTGACTGGCTCAGAAGAGCCCACTGAGTCAGCCCTTAACCCCAGTGTGCAGAAGTTGTCAAAACGTGTTTTTCAGCACAAATAAACACGTTTTGGCAACTTTGGTCACCAACATGTAAGTTATAGGGCAGGAACAGAACACTTTTCAAAACGTGTTTTTCAGCCCGAGATAAACGCGTTTTCTCAACCCTTGGAATCACAGTGTAACTGACTGGCTCAGAAGAGCCCACTGAGTCAGCCCTTAACCCCAGTGTGCAGAAGTTGTCAAAACGTGTTTTTCAGCACAAATAAACACGTTTTGGCAACTTTGGTCACCAACATGTAAGTTATAGGGCAGGAACAGAACACTTTTCAAAACGTGTTTTTCAGCCCGAGATAAACGCGTTTTCTCAACCCTTGGAATCACAGTGTAAGTGACTGGCTCAGAAGAGCCCACTGAGTCAGCCCTTAACCCCAGTGTGCAGAAGTTGTCAAAACGTGTTTTTCAGCACAAATAAACACGTTTTGGCAACTTTGGTCACCAACATGTAAGTTATAGGGCAGGAACAGAACACTTTTCAAAACGTGTTTTTCAGCCCGAGATAAACGCGTTTTCTCAACCCTTGGAATCACAGTGTAACTGACTGGCTCAGAAGAGCCCACTGAGTCAGCCCTTAACCCCAGTGTGCAGAAGTTGTCAAAACGTGTTTTTCAGCACAAATAAACACGTTTTGGCAACTTTGGTCACCAACATGTAAGTTATAGGGCAGGAACAGAACACTTTTCAAAACGTGTTTTTCAGCCCGAGATAAACGCGTTTTCTCAACCCTTGGAATCACAGTGTAACTGACTGGCTCAGAAGAGCCCACTGAGTCAGCCCTTAACCCCAGTGTGCAGAAGTTGTCAAAACGTGTTTTTCAGCACAAATAAACACGTTTTGGCAACTTTGGTCACCAACATGTAAGTTATAGGGCAGGAACAGAACACTTTTCAAAACGTGTTTTTCAGCCCGAGATAAACGCGTTTTCTCAACCCTTGGAATCACAGTGTAACTGACTGGCTCAGAAGAGCCCACTGAGTCAGCCCTTAACCCCAGTGTGCAGAAGTTGTCAAAACGTGTTTTTCAGCACAAATAAACACGTTTTGGCAACTTTGGTCACCAACATGTAAGTTATAGGGCAGGAACAGAACACTTTTCAAAACGTGTTTTTCAGCCCGAGATAAACGCGTTTTCTCAACCCTTGGAATCACAGTGTAACTGACTGGCTCAGAAGAGCCCACTGAGTCAGCCCTTAACCCCAGTGTGCAGAAGTTGTCAAAACGTGTTTTTCAGCACAAATAAACACGTTTTGGCAACTTTGGTCACCAACATGTAAGTTATAGGGCAGGAACAGAACACTTTTCAAAACGTGTTTTTCAGCCCGAGATAAACGCGTTTTCTCAACCCTTGGAATCACAGTGTAACTGACTGGCTCAGAAGAGCCCACTGAGTCAGCCCTTAACCCCAGTGTGCAGAAGTTGTCAAAACGTGTTTTTCAGCACAAATAAACACGTTTTGGCAACTTTGGTCACCAACATGTAAGTTATAGGGCAGGAACAGAACACTTTTCAAAACGTGTTTTTCAGCCCGAGATAAACGCGTTTTCTCAACCCTTGGAATCACAGTGTAACTGACTGGCTCAGAAGAGCCCACTGAGTCAGCCCTTAACCCCAGTGTGCAGAAGTTGTCAAAACGTGTTTTTCAGCACAAATAAACACGTTTTGGCAACTTTGGTCACCAACATGTAAGTTATAGGGCAGGAACAGAACACTTTTCAAAACGTGTTTTTCAGCCCGAGATAAACGCGTTTTCTCAACCCTTGGAATCACAGTGTAACTGACTGGCTCAGAAGAGCCCACTGAGTCAGCCCTTAACCCCAGTGTGCAGAAGTTGTCAAAACGTGTTTTTCAGCACAAATAAACACGTTTTGGCAACTTTGGTCACCAACATGTAAGTTATAGGGCAGGAACAGAACACTTTTCAAAACGTGTTTTTCAGCCCGAGATAAACGCGTTTTCTCAACCCTTGGAATCACAGTGTAACTGACTGGCTCAGAAGAGCCCACTGAGTCAGCCCTTAACCCCAGTGTGCAGAAGTTGTCAAAACGTGTTTTTCAGCACAAATAAACACGTTTTGGCAACTTTGGTCACCAACATGTAAGTTATAGGGCAGGAACAGAACACTTTTCAAAACGTGTTTTTCAGCCCGAGATAAACGCGTTTTCTCAACCCTTGGAATCACAGTGTAACTGACTGGCTCAGAAGAGCCCACTGAGTCAGCCCTTAACCCCAGTGTGCAGAAGTTGTCAAAACGTGTTTTTCAGCACAAATAAACACGTTTTGGCAACTTTGGTCACCAACATGTAAGTTATAGGGCAGGAACAGAACACTTTTCAAAACGTGTTTTTCAGCCCGAGATAAACGCGTTTTCTCAACCCTTGGAATCACAGTGTAACTGACTGGCTCAGAAGAGCCCACTGAGTCAGCCCTTAACCCCAGTGTGCAGAAGTTGTCAAAACGTGTTTTTCAGCACAAATAAACACGTTTTGGCAACTTTGGTCACCAACATGTAAGTTATAGGGCAGGAACAGAACACTTTTCAAAACGTGTTTTTCAGCCCGAGATAAACGCGTTTTCTCAACCCTTGGAATCACAGTGTAACTGACTGGCTCAGAAGAGCCCACTGAGTCAGCCCTTAACCCCAGTGTGCAGAAGTTGTCAAAACGTGTTTTTCAGCACAAATAAACACGTTTTGGCAACTTTGGTCACCAACATGTAAGTTATAGGGCAGGAACAGAACACTTTTCAAAACGTGTTTTTCAGCCCGAGATAAACGCGTTTTCTCAACCCTTGGAATCACAGTGTAACTGACTGGCTCAGAAGAGCCCACTGAGTCAGCCCTTAACCCCAGTGTGCAGAAGTTGTCAAAACGTGTTTTTCAGCACAAATAAACACGTTTTGGCAACTTTGGTCACCAACATGTAAGTTATAGGGCAGGAACAGAACACTTTTCAAAACGTGTTTTTCAGCCCGAGATAAACGCGTTTTCTCAACCCTTGGAATCACAGTGTAACTGACTGGCTCAGAAGAGCCCACTGAGTCAGCCCTTAACCCCAGTGTGCAGAAGTTGTCAAAACGTGTTTTTCAGCACAAATAAACACGTTTTGGCAACTTTGGTCACCAACATGTAAGTTATAGGGCAGGAACAGAACACTTTTCAAAACGTGTTTTTCAGCCCGAGATAAACGCGTTTTCTCAACCCTTGGAATCACAGTGTAACTGACTGGCTCAGAAGAGCCCACTGAGTCAGCCCTTAACCCCAGTGTGCAGAAGTTGTCAAAACGTGTTTTTCAGCACAAATAAACACGTTTTGGCAACTTTGGTCACCAACATGTAAGTTATAGGGCAGGAACAGAACACTTTTCAAAACGTGTTTTTCAGCCCGAGATAAACGCGTTTTCTCAACCCTTGGAATCACAGTGTAACTGACTGGCTCAGAAGAGCCCACTGAGTCAGCCCTTAACCCCAGTGTGCAGAAGTTGTCAAAACGTGTTTTTCAGCACAAATAAACACGTTTTGGCAACTTTGGTCACCAACATGTAAGTTATAGGGCAGGAACAGAACACTTTTCAAAACGTGTTTTTCAGCCCGAGATAAACGCGTTTTCTCAACCCTTGGAATCACAGTGTAAGTGACTGGCTCAGAAGAGCCCACTGAGTCAGCCCTTAACCCCAGTGTGCAGAAGTTGTCAAAACGTGTTTTTCAGCACAAATAAACACGTTTTGGCAACTTTGGTCACCAACATGTAAGTTATAGGGCAGGAACAGAACACTTTTCAAAACGTGTTTTTCAGCCCGAGATAAACGCGTTTTCTCAACCCTTGGAATCACAGTGTAACTGACTGGCTCAGAAGAGCCCACTGAGTCAGCCCTTAACCCCAGTGTGCAGAAGTTGTCAAAACGTGTTTTTCAGCACAAATAAACACGTTTTGGCAACTTTGGTCACCAACATGTAAGTTATAGGGCAGGAACAGAACACTTTTCAAAACGTGTTTTTCAGCCCGAGATAAACGCGTTTTCTCAACCCTTGGAATCACAGTGTAACTGACTGGCTCAGAAGAGCCCACTGAGTCAGCCCTTAACCCCAGTGTGCAGAAGTTGTCAAAACGTGTTTTTCAGCACAAATAAACACGTTTTGGCAACTTTGGTCACCAACATGTAAGTTATAGGGCAGGAACAGAACACTTTTCAAAACGTGTTTTTCAGCCCGAGATAAACGCGTTTTCTCAACCCTTGGAATCAAAGTGTAACTGACTGGCTCAGAAGAGCCCACTGAGTCAGCCCTTAACCCCAGTGTGCAGAAGTTGTCAAAACGTGTTTTTCAGCACAAATAAACACGTTTTGGCAACTTTGGTCAACAACATGTAAGTTATAGGGCAGGAACAGAACACTTTTCAAAACGTGTTTTTCAGCCCGAGATAAACGCGTTTTCTCAACCCTTGGAATCACAGTGTAACTGACTGGCTCAGAAGAGCCCACTGAGTCAGCCCTTAACCCCAGTGTGCAGAAGTTGTCAAAACGTGTTTTTCAGCACAAATAAACACGTTTTGGCAACTTTGGTCACCAACATGTAAGTTATAGGGCAGGAACAGAACACTTTTAAAAACGTGTTTTTCAGCCCGAGATAAACGCGTTTTCTCAACCCTTGGAATCACAGTGTAAGTGACTGGCTCAGAAGAGCCCACTGAGTCAGCCCTTAACCCCAGTGTGCAGAAGTTGTCAAAACGTGTTTTTCAGCACAAATAAACACGTTTTGGCAACTTTGGTCACCAACATGTAAGTTATAGGGCAGGAACAGAACACTTTTCAAAACGTGTTTTTCAGCCCGAGATAAACGCGTTTTCTCAACCCTTGGAATCACAGTGTAACTGACTGGCTCAGAAGAGCCCACTGAGTCAGCCCTTAACCCCAGTGTGCAGAAGTTGTCAAAACGTGTTTTTCAGCACAAATAAACACGTTTTGGCAACTTTGGTCACCAACATGTAAGTTATAGGGCAGGAACAGAACACTTTTCAAAACGTGTTTTTCAGCCCGAGATAAACGCGTTTTCTCAACCCTTGGAATCACAGTGTAACTGACTGGCTCAGAAGAGTCCACTGAGTCAGCCCTTAACCCCAGTGTGCAGAAGTTGTCAAAACGTGTTTTTCAGCACAAATAAACACGTTTTGGCAACTTTGGTCACCAACATGTAAGTTATAGGGCAGGAACAGAACACTTTTCAAAACGTGTTTTTCAGCCCGAGATAAACGCGTTTTCTCAACCCTTGGAATCACAGTGTAACTGACTGGCTCAGAAGAGCCCACTGAGTCAGCCCTTAACCCCAGTGTGCAGAAGTTGTCAAAACGTGTTTTTCAGCACAAATAAACACGTTTTGGCAACTTTGGTCACCAACATGTAAGTTATAGGGCAGGAACAGAACACTTTTCAAAACGTGTTTTTCAGCCCGAGATAAACGCGTTTTCTCAACCCTTGGAATCACAGTGTAACTGACTGGCTCAGAAGAGTCCACTGAGTCAGCCCTTAACCCCAGTGTGCAGAAGTTGTCAAAACGTGTTTTTCAGCACAAATAAACACGTTTTGGCAACTTTGGTCACCAACATGTAAGTTATAGGGCAGGAACAGAACACTTTTCAAAACGTGTTTTTCAGCCCGAGATAAACGCGTTTTCTCAACCCTTGGAATCACAGTGTAACTGACTGGCTCAGAAGAGCCCACTGAGTCAGCCCTTAACCCCAGTGTGCAGAAGTTGTCAAAACGTGTTTTTCAGCACAAATAAACACGTTTTGGCAACTTTGGTCACCAACATGTAAGTTATAGGGCAGGAACAGAACACTTTTCAAAACGTGTTTTTCAGCCCGAGATAAACGCGTTTTCTCAACCCTTGGAATCACAGTGTAAGTGACTGGCTCAGAAGAGCCCACTGAGTCAGCCCTTAACCCCAGTGTGCAGAAGTTGTCAAAACGTGTTTTTCAGCACAAATAAACACGTTTTGGCAACTTTGGTCACCAACATGTAAGTTATAGGGCAGGAACAGAACACTTTTCAAAACGTGTTTTTCAGCCCGAGATAAACGCGTTTTCTCAACCCTTGGAATCACAGTGTAACTGACTGGCTCAGAAGAGCCCACTGAGTCAGCCCTTAACCCCAGTGTGCAGAAGTTGTCAAAACGTGTTTTTCAGCACAAATAAACACGTTTTGGCAACTTTGGTCACCAACATGTAAGTTATAGGGCAGGAACAGAACACTTTTCAAAACGTGTTTTTCAGCCCGAGATAAACGCGTTTTCTCAACCCTTGGAATCACAGTGTAACTGACTGGCTCAGAAGAGCCCACTGAGTCAGCCCTTAACCCCAGTGGTGCAGAAGTTGTCAAAACGTGTTTTTCAGCACAAATAAACACGTTTTGGCAACTTTGGTCACCAACATGTAAGTTATAGGGCAGGAACAGAACACTTTTCAAAACGTGTTTTTCAGCCCGAGATAAACGCGTTTTCTCAACCCTTGGAATCACAGTGTAACTGACTGGCTCAGAAGAGCCCACTGAGTCAGCCCTTAACCCCAGTGTGCAGAAGTTGTCAAAACGTGTTTTTCAGCACAAATAAACACGTTTTGGCAACTTTGGTCACCAACATGTAAGTTATAGGGCAGGAACAGAACACTTTTCAAAACGTGTTTTTCAGCCCGAGATAAACGCGTTTTCTCAACCCTTGGAATCACAGTGTAACTGACTGGCTCAGAAGAGCCCACTGAGTCAGCCCTTAACCCCAGTGTGCAGAAGTTGTCAAAACGTGTTTTTCAGCACAAATAAACACGTTTTGGCAACTTTGGTCACCAACATGTAAGTTATAGGGCAGGAACAGAACACTTTTCAAAACGTGTTTTTCAGCCCGAGATAAACGCGTTTTCTCAACCCTTGGAATCACAGTGTAACTGACTGGCTCAGAAGAGCCCACTGAGTCAGCCCTTAACCCCAGTGTGCAGAAGTTGTCAAAACGTGTTTTTCAGCACAAATAAACACGTTTTGGCAACTTTGGTCACCAACATGTAAGTTATAGGGCAGGAACAGAACACTTTTCAAAACGTGTTTTTCAGCCCGAGATAAACGCGTTTTCTCAACCCTTGGAATCACAGTGTAACTGACTGGCTCAGAAGAGCCCACTGAGTCAGCCCTTAACCCCAGTGTGCAGAAGTTGTCAAAACGTGTTTTTCAGCACAAATAAACACGTTTTGGCAACTTTGGTCACCAACATGTAAGTTATAGGGCAGGAACAGAACACTTTTCAAAACGTGTTTTTCAGCCCGAGATAAACGCGTTTTCTCAACCCTTGGAATCACAGTGTAAGTGACTGGCTCAGAAGAGCCCACTGAGTCAGCCCTTAACCCCAGTGTGCAGAAGTTGTCAAAACGTGTTTTTCAGCACAAATAAACACGTTTTGGCAACTTTGGTCACCAACATGTAAGTTATAGGGCAGGAACAGAACACTTTTCAAAACGTGTTTTTCAGCCCGAGATAAACGCGTTTTCTCAACCCTTGGAATCACAGTGTAACTGACTGGCTCAGAAGAGCCCACTGAGTCAGCCCTTAACCCCAGTGTGCAGAAGTTGTCAAAACGTGTTTTTCAGCACAAATAAACACGTTTTGGCAACTTTGGTCACCAACATGTAAGTTATAGGGCAGGAACAGAACACTTTTCAAAACGTGTTTTTCAGCCCGAGATAAACGCGTTTTCTCAACCCTTGGAATCACAGTGTAAGTGACTGGCTCAGAAGAGCCCACTGAGTCAGCCCTTAACCCCAGTGTGCAGAAGTTGTCAAAACGTGTTTTTCAGCACAAATAAACACGTTTTGGCAACTTTGGTCACCAACATGTAAGTTATAGGGCAGGAACAGAACACTTTTCAAAACGTGTTTTTCAGCCCGAGATAAACGCGTTTTCTCAACCCTTGGAATCACAGTGTAACTGACTGGCTCAGAAGAGCCCACTGAGTCAGCCCTTAACCCCAGTGTGCAGAAGTTGTCAAAACGTGTTTTTCAGCACAAATAAACACGTTTTGGCAACTTTGGTCACCAACATGTAAGTTATAGGGCAGGAACAGAACACTTTTCAAAACGTGTTTTTTCAGCCCGAGATAAACGCGTTTTCTCAACCCTTGGAATCACAGTGTAACTGACTGGCTCAGAAGAGCCCACTGAGTCAGCCCTTAACCCCAGTGTGCAGAAGTTGTCAAAACGTGTTTTTCAGCACAAATAAACACGTTTTGGCAACTTTGGTCACCAACATGTAAGTTATAGGGCAGGAACAGAACACTTTTCAAAACGTGTTTTTCAGCCCGAGATAAACGCGTTTTCTCAACCCTTGGAATCACAGTGTAACTGACTGGCTCAGAAGAGCCCACTGAGTCAGCCCTTAACCCCAGTGTGCAGAAGTTGTCAAAACGTGTTTTTCAGCACAAATAAACACGTTTTGGCAACTTTGGTCACCAACATGTAAGTTATAGGGCAGGAACAGAACACTTTTCAAAACGTGTTTTTCAGCCCGAGATAAACGCGTTTTCTCAACCCTTGGAATCACAGTGTAACTGACTGGCTCAGAAGAGCCCACTGAGTCAGCCCTTAACCCCAGTGTGCAGAAGTTGTCAAAACGTGTTTTTCAGCACAAATAAACACGTTTTGGCAACTTTGGTCACCAACATGTAAGTTATAGGGCAGGAACAGAACACTTTTCAAAACGTGTTTTTCAGCCCGAGATAAACGCGTTTTCTCAACCCTTGGAATCACAGTGTAACTGACTGGCTCAGAAGAGCCCACTGAGTCAGCCCTTAACCCCAGTGTGCAGAAGTTGTCAAAACGTGTTTTTCAGCACAAATAAACACGTTTTGGCAACTTTGGTCACCAACATGTAAGTTATAGGGCAGGAACAGAACACTTTTCAAAACGTGTTTTTCAGCCCGAGATAAACGCGTTTTCTCAACCCTTGGAATCACAGTGTAACTGACTGGCTCAGAAGAGCCCACTGAGTCAGCCCTTAACCCCAGTGTGCAGAAGTTGTCAAAACGTGTTTTTCAGCACAAATAAACACGTTTTGGCAACTTTGGTCACCAACATGTAAGTTATAGGGCAGGAACAGAACACTTTTCAAAACGTGTTTTTCAGCCCGAGATAAACGCGTTTTCTCAACCCTTGGAATCACAGTGTAAGTGACTGGCTCAGAAGAGCCCACTGAGTCAGCCCTTAACCCCAGTGTGCAGAAGTTGTCAAAACGTGTTTTTCAGCACAAATAAACACGTTTTGGCAACTTTGGTCACCAACATGTAAGTTATAGGGCAGGAACAGAACACTTTTCAAAACGTGTTTTTCAGCCCGAGATAAACGCGTTTTCTCAACCCTTGGAATCACAGTGTAACTGACTGGCTCAGAAGAGCCCACTGAGTCAGCCCTTAACCCCAGTGTGCAGAAGTTGTCAAAACGTGTTTTTCAGCACAAATAAACACGTTTTGGCAACTTTGGTCACCAACATGTAAGTTATAGGGCAGGAACAGAACACTTTTCAAAACGTGTTTTTCAGCCCGAGATAAACGCGTTTTCTCAACCCTTGGAATCACAGTGTAACTGACTGGCTCAGAAGAGCCCACTGAGTCAGCCCTTAACCCCAGTGTGCAGAAGTTGTCAAAACGTGTTTTTCAGCACAAATAAACACGTTTTGGCAACTTTGGTCACCAACATGTAAGTTATAGGGCAGGAACAGAACACTTTTCAAAACGTGTTTTTCAGCCCGAGATAAACGCGTTTTCTCAACCCTTGGAATCACAGTGTAACTGACTGGCTCAGAAGAGCCCACTGAGTCAGCCCTTAACCCCAGTGTGCAGAAGTTGTCAAAACGTGTTTTTCAGCACAAATAAACACGTTTTGGCAACTTTGGTCACCAACATGTAAGTTATAGGGCAGGAACAGAACACTTTTCAAAACGTGTTTTTCAGCCCGAGATAAACGCGTTTTCTCAACCCTTGGAATCACAGTGTAACTGACTGGCTCAGAAGAGCCCACTGAGTCAGCCCTTAACCCCAGTGTGCAGAAGTTGTCAAAACGTGTTTTTCAGCACAAATAAACACGTTTTGGCAACTTTGGTCACCAACATGTAAGTTATAGGGCAGGAACAGAACACTTTTCAAAACGTGTTTTTCAGCCCGAGATAAACGCGTTTTCTCAACCCTTGGAATCACAGTGTAACTGACTGGCTCAGAAGAGCCCACTGAGTCAGCCCTTAACCCCAGTGTGCAGAAGTTGTCAAAACGTGTTTTTCAGCACAAATAAACACGTTTTGGCAACTTTGGTCACCAACATGTAAGTTATAGGGCAGGAACAGAACACTTTTCAAAACGTGTTTTTCAGCCCGAGATAAACGCGTTTTCTCAACCCTTGGAATCACAGTGTAACTGACTGGCTCAGAAGAGCCCACTGAGTCAGCCCTTAACCCCAGTGTGCAGAAGTTGTCAAAACGTGTTTTTCAGCACAAATAAACACGTTTTGGCAACTTTGGTCACCAACATGTAAGTTATAGGGCAGGAACAGAACACTTTTCAAAACGTGTTTTTCAGCCCGAGATAAACGCGTTTTCTCAACCCTTGGAATCACAGTGTAACTGACTGGCTCAGAAGAGCCCACTGAGTCAGCCCTTAACCCCAGTGTGCAGAAGTTGTCAAAACGTGTTTTTCAGCACAAATAAACACGTTTTGGCAACTTTGGTCACCAACATGTAAGTTATAGGGCAGGAACAGAACACTTTTCAAAACGTGTTTTTCAGCCCGAGATAAACGCGTTTTCTCAACCCTTGGAATCACAGTGTAACTGACTGGCTCAGAAGAGCCCACTGAGTCAGCCCTTAACCCCAGTGTGCAGAAGTTGTCAAAACGTGTTTTTCAGCACAAATAAACACGTTTTGGCAACTTTGGTCACCAACATGTAAGTTATAGGGCAGGAACAGAACACTTTTCAAAACGTGTTTTTCAGCCCGAGATAAACGCGTTTTCTCAACCCTTGGAATCACAGTGTAACTGACTGGCTCAGAAGAGCCCACTGAGTCAGCCCTTAACCCCAGTGTGCAGAAGTTGTCAAAACGTGTTTTTCAGCACAAATAAACACGTTTTGGCAACTTTGGTCACCAACATGTAAGTTATAGGGCAGGAACAGAACACTTTTCAAAACGTGTTTTTCAGCCCGAGATAAACGCGTTTTCTCAACCCTTGGAATCACAGTGTAACTGACTGGCTCAGAAGAGCCCACTGAGTCAGCCCTTAACCCCAGTGTGCAGAAGTTGTCAAAACGTGTTTTTCAGCACAAATAAACACGTTTTGGCAACTTTGGTCACCAACATGTAAGTTATAGGGCAGGAACAGAACACTTTTCAAAACGTGTTTTTCAGCCCGAGATAAACGCGTTTTCTCAACCCTTGGAATCACAGTGTAACTGACTGGCTCAGAAGAGCCCACTGAGTCAGCCCTTAACCCCAGTGTGCAGAAGTTGTCAAAACGTGTTTTTCAGCACAAATAAACACGTTTTGGCAACTTTGGTCACCAACATGTAAGTTATAGGGCAGGAACAGAACACTTTTCAAAACGTGTTTTTCAGCCCGAGATAAACGCGTTTTCTCAACCCTTGGAATCACAGTGTAACTGACTGGCTCAGAAGAGCCCACTGAGTCAGCCCTTAACCCCAGTGTGCAGAAGTTGTCAAAACGTGTTTTTCAGCACAAATAAACACGTTTTGGCAACTTTGGTCACCAACATGTAAGTTATAGGGCAGGAACAGAACACTTTTCAAAACGTGTTTTTCAGCCCGAGATAAACGCGTTTTCTCAACCCTTGGAATCACAGTGTAACTGACTGGCTCAGAAGAGCCCACTGAGTCAGCCCTTAACCCCAGTGTGCAGAAGTTGTCAAAACGTGTTTTTCAGCACAAATAAACACGTTTTGGCAACTTTGGTCACCAACATGTAAGTTATAGGGCAGGAACAGAACACTTTTCAAAACGTGTTTTTCAGCCCGAGATAAACGCGTTTTCTCAACCCTTGGAATCACAGTGTAACTGACTGGCTCAGAAGAGCCCACTGAGTCAGCCCTTAACCCCAGTGTGCAGAAGTTGTCAAAACGTGTTTTTCAGCACAAATAAACACGTTTTGGCAACTTTGGTCACCAACATGTAAGTTATAGGGCAGGAACAGAACACTTTTCAAAACGTGTTTTTCAGCCCGAGATAAACGCGTTTTCTCAACCCTTGGAATCACAGTGTAACTGACTGGCTCAGAAGAGCCCACTGAGTCAGCCCTTAACCCCAGTGTGCAGAAGTTGTCAAAACGTGTTTTTCAGCACAAATAAACACGTTTTGGCAACTTTGGTCACCAACATGTAAGTTATAGGGCAGGAACAGAACACTTTTCAAAACGTGTTTTTCAGCCCGAGATAAACGCGTTTTCTCAACCTTTGGAATCACAGTGTAACTGACTGGCTCAGAAGAGCCCACTGAGTCAGCCCTTAACCCCAGTGTGCAGAAGTTGTCAAAACGTGTTTTTCAGCACAAATAAACACGTTTTGGCAACTTTGGTCACCAACATGTAAGTTATAGGGCAGGAACAGAACACTTTTCAAAACGTGTTTTTCAGCCCGAGATAAACGCGTTTTCTCAACCCTTGGAATCACAGTGTAACTGACTGGCTCAGAAGAGCCCACTGAGTCAGCCCTTAACCCCAGTGTGCAGAAGTTGTCAAAACGTGTTTTTCAGCACAAATAAACACGTTTTGGCAACTTTGGTCACCAACATGTAAGTTATAGGGCAGGAACAGAACACTTTTCAAAACGTGTTTTTCAGCCCGAGATAAACGCGTTTTCTCAACCCTTGGAATCACAGTGTAACTGACTGGCTCAGAAGAGCCCACTGAGTCAGCCCTTAACCCCAGTGTGCAGAAGTTGTCAAAACGTGTTTTTCAGCACAAATAAACACGTTTTGGCAACTTTGGTCACCAACATGTAAGTTATAGGGCAGGAACAGAACACTTTTCAAAACGTGTTTTTCAGCCCGAGATAAACGCGTTTTCTCAACCCTTGGAATCACAGTGTAACTGACTGGCTCAGAAGAGCCCACTGAGTCAGCCCTTAACCCCAGTGTGCAGAAGTTGTCAAAACGTGTTTTTCAGCACAAATAAACACGTTTTGGCAACTTTGGTCACCAACATGTAAGTTATAGGGCAGGAACAGAACACTTTTCAAAACGTGTTTTTCAGCCCGAGATAAACGCGTTTTCTCAACCCTTGGAATCACAGTGTAACTGACTGGCTCAGAAGAGCCCACTGAGTCAGCCCTTAACCCCAGTGTGCAGAAGTTGTCAAAACGTGTTTTTCAGCACAAATAAACACGTTTTGGCAACTTTGGTCACCAACATGTAAGTTATAGGGCAGGAACAGAACACTTTTCAAAACGTGTTTTTCAGCCCGAGATAAACGCGTTTTCTCAACCCTTGGAATCACAGTGTAACTGACTGGCTCAGAAGAGCCCACTGAGTCAGCCCTTAACCCCAGTGTGCAGAAGTTGTCAAAACGTGTTTTTCAGCACAAATAAACACGTTTTGGCAACTTTGGTCACCAACATGTAAGTTATAGGGCAGGAACAGAACACTTTTCAAAACGTGTTTTTCAGCCCGAGATAAACGCGTTTTCTCAACCCTTGGAATCACAGTGTAACTGACTGGCTCAGAAGAGCCCACTGAGTCAGCCCTTAACCCCAGTGTGCAGAAGTTGTCAAAACGTGTTTTTCAGCACAAATAAACACGTTTTGGCAACTTTGGTCACCAACATGTAAGTTATAGGGCAGGAACAGAACACTTTTCAAAACGTGTTTTTCAGCCCGAGATAAACGCGTTTTCTCAACCCTTGGAATCACAGTGTAACTGACTGGCTCAGAAGAGCCCACTGAGTCAGCCCTTAACCCCAGTGTGCAGAAGTTGTCAAAACGTGTTTTTCAGCACAAATAAACACGTTTTGGCAACTTTGGTCACCAACATGTAAGTTATAGGGCAGGAACAGAACACTTTTCAAAACGTGTTTTTCAGCCCGAGATAAACGCGTTTTCTCAACCCTTGGAATCACAGTGTAACTGACTGGCTCAGAAGAGCCCACTGAGTCAGCCCTTAACCCCAGTGTGCAGAAGTTGTCAAAACGTGTTTTTCAGCACAAATAAACACGTTTTGGCAACTTTGGTCACCAACATGTAAGTTATAGGGCAGGAACAGAACACTTTTCAAAACGTGTTTTTCAGCCCGAGATAAACGCGTTTTCTCAACCCTTGGAATCACAGTGTAACTGACTGGCTCAGAAGAGCCCACTGAGTCAGCCCTTAACCCCAGTGTGCAGAAGTTGTCAAAACGTGTTTTTCAGCACAAATAAACACGTTTTGGCAACTTTGGTCACCAACATGTAAGTTATAGGGCAGGAACAGAACACTTTTCAAAACGTGTTTTTCAGCCCGAGATAAACGCGTTTTCTCAACCCTTGGAATCACAGTGTAACTGACTGGCTCAGAAGAGCCCACTGAGTCAGCCCTTAACCCCAGTGTGCAGAAGTTGTCAAAACGTGTTTTTCAGCACAAATAAACACGTTTTGGCAACTTTGGTCACCAACATGTAAGTTATAGGGCAGGAACAGAACACTTTTCAAAACGTGTTTTTCAGCCCGAGATAAACGCGTTTTCTCAACCCTTGGAATCACAGTGTAACTGACTGGCTCAGAAGAGCCCACTGAGTCAGCCCTTAACCCCAGTGTGCAGAAGTTGTCAAAACGTGTTTTTCAGCACAAATAAACACGTTTTGGCAACTTTGGTCACCAACATGTAAGTTATAGGGCAGGAACAGAACACTTTTCAAAACGTGTTTTTCAGCCCGAGATAAACGCGTTTTCTCAACCCTTGGAATCACAGTGTAACTGACTGGCTCAGAAGAGCCCACTGAGTCAGCCCTTAACCCCAGTGTGCAGAAGTTGTCAAAACGTGTTTTTCAGCACAAATAAACACGTTTTGGCAACTTTGGTCACCAACATGTAAGTTATAGGGCAGGAACAGAACACTTTTCAAAACGTGTTTTTCAGCCCGAGATAAACGCGTTTTCTCAACCCTTGGAATCACAGTGTAACTGACTGGCTCAGAAGAGCCCACTGAGTCAGCCCTTAACCCCAGTGTGCAGAAGTTGTCAAAACGTGTTTTTCAGCACAAATAAACACGTTTTGGCAACTTTGGTCACCAACATGTAAGTTATAGGGCAGGAACAGAACACTTTTCAAAACGTGTTTTTCAGCCCGAGATAAACGCGTTTTCTCAACCCTTGGAATCACAGTGTAACTGACTGGCTCAGAAGAGCCCACTGAGTCAGCCCTTAACCCCAGTGTGCAGAAGTTGTCAAAACGTGTTTTTCAGCACAAATAAACACGTTTTGGCAACTTTGGTCACCAACATGTAAGTTATAGGGCAGGAACAGAACACTTTTCAAAACGTGTTTTTCAGCCCGAGATAAACGCGTTTTCTCAACCCTTGGAATCACAGTGTAACTGACTGGCTCAGAAGAGCCCACTGAGTCAGCCCTTAACCCCAGTGTGCAGAAGTTGTCAAAACGTGTTTTTCAGCACAAATAAACACGTTTTGGCAACTTTGGTCACCAACATGTAAGTTATAGGGCAGGAACAGAACACTTTTCAAAACGTGTTTTTCAGCCCGAGATAAACGCGTTTTCTCAACCCTTGGAATCACAGTGTAACTGACTGGCTCAGAAGAGCCCACTGAGTCAGCCCTTAACCCCAGTGTGCAGAAGTTGTCAAAACGTGTTTTTCAGCACAAATAAACACGTTTTGGCAACTTTGGTCACCAACATGTAAGTTATAGGGCAGGAACAGAACACTTTTCAAAACGTGTTTTTCAGCCCGAGATAAACGCGTTTTCTCAACCCTTGGAATCACAGTGTAACTGACTGGCTCAGAAGAGCCCACTGAGTCAGCCCTTAACCCCAGTGTGCAGAAGTTGTCAAAACGTGTTTTTCAGCACAAATAAACACGTTTTGGCAACTTTGGTCACCAACATGTAAGTTATAGGGCAGGAACAGAACACTTTTCAAAACGTGTTTTTCAGCCCGAGATAAACGCGTTTTCTCAACCCTTGGAATCACAGTGTAACTGACTGGCTCAGAAGAGCCCACTGAGTCAGCCCTTAACCCCAGTGTGCAGAAGTTGTCAAAACGTGTTTTTCAGCACAAATAAACACGTTTTGGCAACTTTGGTCACCAACATGTAAGTTATAGGGCAGGAACAGAACACTTTTCAAAACGTGTTTTTCAGCCCGAGATAAACGCGTTTTCTCAACCCTTGGAATCACAGTGTAACTGACTGGCTCAGAAGAGCCCACTGAGTCAGCCCTTAACCCCAGTGTGCAGAAGTTGTCAAAACGTGTTTTTCAGCACAAATAAACACGTTTTGGCAACTTTGGTCACCAACATGTAAGTTATAGGGCAGGAACAGAACACTTTTCAAAACGTGTTTTTCAGCCCGAGATAAACGCGTTTTCTCAACCTTTGGAATCACAGTGTAACTGACTGGCTCAGAAGAGCCCACTGAGTCAGCCCTTAACCCCAGTGTGCAGAAGTTGTCAAAACGTGTTTTTCAGCACAAATAAACACGTTTTGGCAACTTTGGTCACCAACATGTAAGTTATAGGGCAGGAACAGAACACTTTTCAAAACGTGTTTTTCAGCCCGAGATAAACGCGTTTTCTCAACCCTTGGAATCACAGTGTAACTGACTGGCTCAGAAGAGCCCACTGAGTCAGCCCTTAACCCCAGTGTGCAGAAGTTGTCAAAACGTGTTTTTCAGCACAAATAAACACGTTTTGGCAACTTTGGTCACCAACATGTAAGTTATAGGGCAGGAACAGAACACTTTTCAAAACGTGTTTTTCAGCCCGAGATAAACGCGTTTTCTCAACCCTTGGAATCACAGTGTAACTGACTGGCTCAGAAGAGCCCACTGAGTCAGCCCTTAACCCCAGTGTGCAGAAGTTGTCAAAACGTGTTTTTCAGCACAAATAAACACGTTTTGGCAACTTTGGTCACCAACATGTAAGTTATAGGGCAGGAACAGAACACTTTTCAAAACGTGTTTTTCAGCCCGAGATAAACGCGTTTTCTCAACCCTTGGAATCACAGTGTAACTGACTGGCTCAGAAGAGCCCACTGAGTCAGCCCTTAACCCCAGTGTGCAGAAGTTGTCAAAACGTGTTTTTCAGCACAAATAAACACGTTTTGGCAACTTTGGTCACCAACATGTAAGTTATAGGGCAGGAACAGAACACTTTTCAAAACGTGTTTTTCAGCCCGAGATAAACGCGTTTTCTCAACCCTTGGAATCACAGTGTAACTGACTGGCTCAGAAGAGCCCACTGAGTCAGCCCTTAACCCCAGTGTGCAGAAGTTGTCAAAACGTGTTTTTCAGCACAAATAAACACGTTTTGGCAACTTTGGTCACCAACATGTAAGTTATAGGGCAGGAACAGAACACTTTTCAAAACGTGTTTTTCAGCCCGAGATAAACGCGTTTTCTCAACCCTTGGAATCACAGTGTAACTGACTGGCTCAGAAGAGCCCACTGAGTCAGCCCTTAACCCCAGTGTGCAGAAGTTGTCAAAACGTGTTTTTCAGCACAAATAAACACGTTTTGGCAACTTTGGTCACCAACATGTAAGTTATAGGGCAGGAACAGAACACTTTTCAAAACGTGTTTTTCAGCCCGAGATAAACGCGTTTTCTCAACCCTTGGAATCACAGTGTAAGTGACTGGCTCAGAAGAGCCCACTGAGTCAGCCCTTAACCCCAGTGTGCAGAAGTTGTCAAAACGTGTTTTTCAGCACAAATAAACACGTTTTGGCAACTTTGGTCACCAACATGTAAGTTATAGGGCAGGAACAGAACACTTTTCAAAACGTGTTTTTCAGCCCGAGATAAACGCGTTTTCTCAACCCTTGGAATCACAGTGTAACTGACTGGCTCAGAAGAGCCCACTGAGTCAGCCCTTAACCCCAGTGTGCAGAAGTTGTCAAAACGTGTTTTTCAGCACAAATAAACACGTTTTGGCAACTTTGGTCACCAACATGTAAGTTATAGGGCAGGAACAGAACACTTTTCAAAACGTGTTTTTCAGCCCGAGATAAACGCGTTTTCTCAACCCTTGGAATCACAGTGTAACTGACTGGCTCAGAAGAGCCCACTGAGTCAGCCCTTAACCCCAGTGTGCAGAAGTTGTCAAAACGTGTTTTTCAGCACAAATAAACACGTTTTGGCAACTTTGGTCACCAACATGTAAGTTATAGGGCAGGAACAGAACACTTTTCAAAACGTGTTTTTCAGCCCGAGATAAACGCGTTTTCTCAACCCTTGGAATCACAGTGTAACTGACTGGCTCAGAAGAGCCCACTGAGTCAGCCCTTAACCCCAGTGTGCAGAAGTTGTCAAAACGTGTTTTTCAGCACAAATAAACACGTTTTGGCAACTTTGGTCACCAACATGTAAGTTATAGGGCAGGAACAGAACACTTTTCAAAACGTGTTTTTCAGCCCGAGATAAACGCGTTTTCTCAACCCTTGGAATCACAGTGTAACTGACTGGCTCAGAAGAGCCCACTGAGTCAGCCCTTAACCCCAGTGTGCAGAAGTTGTCAAAACGTGTTTTTCAGCACAAATAAACACGTTTTGGCAACTTTGGTCACCAACATGTAAGTTATAGGGCAGGAACAGAACACTTTTCAAAACGTGTTTTTCAGCCCGAGATAAACGCGTTTTCTCAACCCTTGGAATCACAGTGTAACTGACTGGCTCAGAAGAGCCCACTGAGTCAGCCCTTAACCCCAGTGTGCAGAAGTTGTCAAAACGTGTTTTTCAGCACAAATAAACACGTTTTGGCAACTTTGGTCACCAACATGTAAGTTATAGGGCAGGAACAGAACACTTTTCAAAACGTGTTTTTCAGCCCGAGATAAACGCGTTTTCTCAACCCTTGGAATCACAGTGTAAGTGACTGGCTCAGAAGAGCCCACTGAGTCAGCCCTTAACCCCAGTGTGCAGAAGTTGTCAAAACGTGTTTTTCAGCACAAATAAACACGTTTTGGCAACTTTGGTCACCAACATGTAAGTTATAGGGCAGGAACAGAACACTTTTCAAAACGTGTTTTTCAGCCCGAGATAAACGCGTTTTCTCAACCCTTGGAATCACAGTGTAACTGACTGGCTCAGAAGAGCCCACTGAGTCAGCCCTTAACCCCAGTGTGCAGAAGTTGTCAAAACGTGTTTTTCAGCACAAATAAACACGTTTTGGCAACTTTGGTCACCAACATGTAAGTTATAGGGCAGGAACAGAACACTTTTCAAAACGTGTTTTTCAGCCCGAGATAAACGCGTTTTCTCAACCCTTGGAATCACAGTGTAACTGACTGGCTCAGAAGAGCCCACTGAGTCAGCCCTTAACCCCAGTGTGCAGAAGTTGTCAAAACGTGTTTTTCAGCACAAATAAACACGTTTTGGCAACTTTGGTCACCAACATGTAAGTTATAGGGCAGGAACAGAACACTTTTCAAAACGTGTTTTTCAGCCCGAGATAAACGCGTTTTCTCAACCCTTGGAATCACAGTGTAACTGACTGGCTCAGAAGAGCCCACTGAGTCAGCCCTTAACCCCAGTGTGCAGAAGTTGTCAAAACGTGTTTTTCAGCACAAATAAACACGTTTTGGCAACTTTGGTCACCAACATGTAAGTTATAGGGCAGGAACAGAACACTTTTCAAAACGTGTTTTTCAGCCCGAGATAAACGCGTTTTCTCAACCCTTGGAATCACAGTGTAACTGACTGGCTCAGAAGAGCCCACTGAGTCAGCCCTTAACCCCAGTGTGCAGAAGTTGTCAAAACGTGTTTTTCAGCACAAATAAACACGTTTTGGCAACTTTGGTCACCAACATGTAAGTTATAGGGCAGGAACAGAACACTTTTCAAAACGTGTTTTTCAGCCCGAGATAAACGCGTTTTCTCAACCCTTGGAATCACAGTGTAACTGACTGGCTCAGAAGAGCCCACTGAGTCAGCCCTTAACCCCAGTGTGCAGAAGTTGTCAAAACGTGTTTTTCAGCACAAATAAACACGTTTTGGCAACTTTGGTCACCAACATGTAAGTTATAGGGCAGGAACAGAACACTTTTCAAAACGTGTTTTTCAGCCCGAGATAAACGCGTTTTCTCAACCCTTGGAATCACAGTGTAACTGACTGGCTCAGAAGAGCCCACTGAGTCAGCCCTTAACCCCAGTGTGCAGAAGTTGTCAAAACGTGTTTTTCAGCACAAATAAACACGTTTTGGCAACTTTGGTCACCAACATGTAAGTTATAGGGCAGGAACAGAACACTTTTCAAAACGTGTTTTTCAGCCCGAGATAAACGCGTTTTCTCAACCCTTGGAATCACAGTGTAACTGACTGGCTCAGAAGAGCCCACTGAGTCAGCCCTTAACCCCAGTGTGCAGAAGTTGTCAAAACGTGTTTTTCAGCACAAATAAACACGTTTTGGCAACTTTGGTCACCAACATGTAAGTTATAGGGCAGGAACAGAACACTTTTCAAAACGTGTTTTTCAGCCCGAGATAAACGCGTTTTCTCAACCCTTGGAATCACAGTGTAACTGACTGGCTCAGAAGAGCCCACTGAGTCAGCCCTTAACCCCAGTGTGCAGAAGTTGTCAAAACGTGTTTTTCAGCACAAATAAACACGTTTTGGCAACTTTGGTCACCAACATGTAAGTTATAGGGCAGGAACAGAACACTTTTCAAAACGTGTTTTTCAGCCCGAGATAAACGCGTTTTCTCAACCCTTGGAATCACAGTGTAAGTGACTGGCTCAGAAGAGCCCACTGAGTCAGCCCTTAACCCCAGTGTGCAGAAGTTGTCAAAACGTGTTTTTCAGCACAAATAAACACGTTTTGGCAACTTTGGTCACCAACATGTAAGTTATAGGGCAGGAACAGAACACTTTTCAAAACGTGTTTTTCAGCCCGAGATAAACGCGTTTTCTCAACCCTTGGAATCACAGTGTAACTGACTGGCTCAGAAGAGCCCACTGAGTCAGCCCTTAACCCCAGTGTGCAGAAGTTGTCAAAACGTGTTTTTCAGCACAAATAAACACGTTTTGGCAACTTTGGTCACCAACATGTAAGTTATAGGGCAGAAACAGAACACTTTTCAAAACGTGTTTTTCAGCCCGAGATAAACGCGTTTTCTCAACCTTTGGAATCACAGTGTAACTGACTGGCTCAGAAGAGCCCACTGAGTCAGCCCTTAACCCCAGTGTGCAGAAGTTGTCAAAACGTGTTTTTCAGCACAAATAAACACGTTTTGGCAACTTTGGTCACCAACATGTAAGTTATAGGGCAGGAACAGAACACTTTTCAAAACGTGTTTTTCAGCCCGAGATAAACGCGTTTTCTCAACCCTTGGAATCACAGTGTAACTGACTGGCTCAGAAGAGCCCACTGAGTCAGCCCTTAACCCCAGTGTGCAGAAGTTGTCAAAACGTGTTTTTCAGCACAAATAAACACGTTTTGGCAACTTTGGTCACCAACATGTAAGTTATAGGGCAGGAACAGAACACTTTTCAAAACGTGTTTTTCAGCCCGAGATAAACGCGTTTTCTCAACCCTTGGAATCACAGTGTAACTGACTGGCTCAGAAGAGCCCACTGAGTCAGCCCTTAACCCCAGTGTGCAGAAGTTGTCAAAACGTGTTTTTCAGCACAAATAAACACGTTTTGGCAACTTTGGTCACCAACATGTAAGTTATAGGGCAGGAACAGAACACTTTTCAAAACGTGTTTTTCAGCCCGAGATAAACGCGTTTTCTCAACCCTTGGAATCACAGTGTAACTGACTGGCTCAGAAGAGCCCACTGAGTCAGCCCTTAACCCCAGTGTGCAGAAGTTGTCAAAACGTGTTTTTCAGCACAAATAAACACGTTTTGGCAACTTTGGTCACCAACATGTAAGTTATAGGGCAGGAACAGAACACTTTTCAAAACGTGTTTTTCAGCCCGAGATAAACGCGTTTTCTCAACCCTTGGAATCACAGTGTAACTGACTGGCTCAGAAGAGCCCACTGAGTCAGCCCTTAACCCCAGTGTGCAGAAGTTGTCAAAACGTGTTTTTCAGCACAAATAAACACGTTTTGGCAACTTTGGTCACCAACATGTAAGTTATAGGGCAGGAACAGAACACTTTTCAAAACGTGTTTTTCAGCCCGAGATAAACGCGTTTTCTCAACCCTTGGAATCACAGTGTAACTGACTGGCTCAGAAGAGCCCACTGAGTCAGCCCTTAACCCCAGTGTGCAGAAGTTGTCAAAACGTGTTTTTCAGCACAAATAAACACGTTTTGGCAACTTTGGTCACCAACATGTAAGTTATAGGGCAGGAACAGAACACTTTTCAAAACGTGTTTTTCAGCCCGAGATAAACGCGTTTTCTCAACCCTTGGAATCACAGTGTAACTGACTGGCTCAGAAGAGCCCACTGAGTCAGCCCTTAACCCCAGTGTGCAGAAGTTGTCAAAACGTGTTTTTCAGCACAAATAAACACGTTTTGGCAACTTTGGTCACCAACATGTAAGTTATAGGGCAGGAACAGAACACTTTTCAAAACGTGTTTTTCAGCCCGAGATAAACGCGTTTTCTCAACCCTTGGAATCACAGTGTAAGTGACTGGCTCAGAAGAGCCCACTGAGTCAGCCCTTAACCCCAGTGTGCAGAAGTTGTCAAAACGTGTTTTTCAGCACAAATAAACACGTTTTGGCAACTTTGGTCACCAACATGTAAGTTATAGGGCAGGAACAGAACACTTTTCAAAACGTGTTTTTCAGCCCGAGATAAACGCGTTTTCTCAACCCTTGGAATCACAGTGTAACTGACTGGCTCAGAAGAGCCCACTGAGTCAGCCCTTAACCCCAGTGTGCAGAAGTTGTCAAAACGTGTTTTTCAGCACAAATAAACACGTTTTGGCAACTTTGGTCACCAACATGTAAGTTATAGGGCAGGAACAGAACACTTTTCAAAACGTGTTTTTCAGCCCGAGATAAACGCGTTTTCTCAACCCTTGGAATCACAGTGTAAGTGACTGGCTCAGAAGAGCCCACTGAGTCAGCCCTTAACCCCAGTGTGCAGAAGTTGTCAAAACGTGTTTTTCAGCACAAATAAACACGTTTTGGCAACTTTGGTCACCAACATGTAAGTTATAGGGCAGGAACAGAACACTTTTCAAAACGTGTTTTTCAGCCCGAGATAAACGCGTTTTCTCAACCCTTGGAATCACAGTGTAACTGACTGGCTCAGAAGAGCCCACTGAGTCAGCCCTTAACCCCAGTGTGCAGAAGTTGTCAAAACGTGTTTTTCAGCACAAATAAACACGTTTTGGCAACTTTGGTCACCAACATGTAAGTTATAGGGCAGGAACAGAACACTTTTCAAAACGTGTTTTTCAGCCCGAGATAAACGCGTTTTCTCAACCCTTGGAATCACAGTGTAAGTGACTGGCTCAGAAGAGCCCACTGAGTCAGTTCTTAACCCCAGTGTGCAGAAGTTGTCAAAACGTGTTTTTCAGCACAAATAAACACGTTTTGGCAACTTTGGTCACCAACATGTAAGTTATAGGGCAGGAACAGAACACTTTTCAAAACGTGTTTTTCAGCCCGAGATAAACGCGTTTTCTCAACCCTTGGAATCACAGTGTAACTGACTGGCTCAGAAGAGCCCACTGAGTCAGCCCTTAACCCCAGTGTGCAGAAGTTGTCAAAACGTGTTTTTCAGCACAAATAAACACGTTTTGGCAACTTTGGTCACCAACATGTAAGTTATAGGGCAGGAACAGAACACTTTTCAAAACGTGTTTTTCAGCCCGAGATAAACGCGTTTTCTCAACCCTTGGAATCACAGTGTAACTGACTGGCTCAGAAGAGCCCACTGAGTCAGCCCTTAACCCCAGTGTGCAGAAGTTGTCAAAACGTGTTTTTCAGCACAAATAAACACGTTTTGGCAACTTTGGTCACCAACATGTAAGTTATAGGGCAGGAACAGAACACTTTTCAAAACGTGTTTTTCAGCCCGAGATAAACGCGTTTTCTCAACCCTTGGAATCACAGTGTAACTGACTGGCTCAGAAGAGCCCACTGAGTCAGCCCTTAACCCCAGTGTGCAGAAGTTGTCAAAACGTGTTTTTCAGCACAAATAAACACGTTTTGGCAACTTTGGTCACCAACATGTAAGTTATAGGGCAGGAACAGAACACTTTTCAAAACGTGTTTTTCAGCCCGAGATAAACGCGTTTTCTCAACCCTTGGAATCACAGTGTAACTGACTGGCTCAGAAGAGCCCACTGAGTCAGCCCTTAACCCCAGTGTGCAGAAGTTGTCAAAACGTGTTTTTCAGCACAAATAAACACGTTTTGGCAACTTTGGTCACCAACATGTAAGTTATAGGGCAGGAACAGAACACTTTTCAAAACGTGTTTTTCAGCCCGAGATAAACGCGTTTTCTCAACCCTTGGAATCACAGTGTAACTGACTGGCTCAGAAGAGCCCACTGAGTCAGCCCTTAACCCCAGTGTGCAGAAGTTGTCAAAACGTGTTTTTCAGCACAAATAAACACGTTTTGGCAACTTTGGTCACCAACATGTAAGTTATAGGGCAGGAACAGAACACTTTTCAAAACGTGTTTTTCAGCCCGAGATAAACGCGTTTTCTCAACCCTTGGAATCACAGTGTAACTGACTGGCTCAGAAGAGCCCACTGAGTCAGCCCTTAACCCCAGTGTGCAGAAGTTGTCAAAACGTGTTTTTCAGCACAAATAAACACGTTTTGGCAACTTTGGTCACCAACATGTAAGTTATAGGGCAGGAACAGAACACTTTTCAAAACGTGTTTTTCAGCCCGAGATAAACGCGTTTTCTCAACCCTTGGAATCACAGTGTAACTGACTGGCTCAGAAGAGCCCACTGAGTCAGCCC
Organism: Lepisosteus platostomus; assembly: GCF_059453375.1. Classification (NCBI taxonomy): domain Eukaryota; kingdom Metazoa; phylum Chordata; class Actinopteri; order Semionotiformes; family Lepisosteidae; genus Lepisosteus; species Lepisosteus platostomus. The sequence goes on along the minus strand of NW_028291483.1, from coordinate 35,035 downwards.
TTAACCCCAGTGTGCAGAAGTTGTCAAAACGTGTTTTTCAGCACAAATAAACACGTTTTGGCAACTTTGGTCACCAACATGTAAGTTATAGGGCAGGAACAGAACACTTTTCAAAACGTGTTTTTCAGCCCGAGATAAACGCGTTTTCTCAACCCTTGGAATCACAGTGTAACTGACTGGCTCAGAAGAGCCCACTGAGTCAGCCCTTAACCCCAGTGTGCAGAAGTTGTCAAAACGTGTTTTTCAGCACAAATAAACACGTTTTGGCAACTTTGGTCACCAACATGTAAGTTATAGGGCAGGAACAGAACACTTTTCAAAACGTGTTTTTCAGCCCGAGATAAACGCGTTTTCTCAACCCTTGGAATCACAGTGTAAGTGACTGGCTCAGAAGAGCCCACTGAGTCAGCCCTTAACCCCAGTGTGCAGAAGTTGTCAAAACGTGTTTTTCAGCACAAATAAACACGTTTTGGCAACTTTGGTCACCAACATGTAAGTTATAGGGCAGGAACAGAACACTTTTCAAAACGTGTTTTTCAGCCCGAGATAAACGCGTTTTCTCAACCCTTGGAATCACAGTGTAACTGACTGGCTCAGAAGAGCCCACTGAGTCAGCCCTTAACCCCAGTGTGCAGAAGTTGTCAAAACGTGTTTTTCAGCACAAATAAACACGTTTTGGCAACTTTGGTCACCAACATGTAAGTTATAGAGCAGGAACAGAACACTTTTCAAAACGTGTTTTTCAGCCCGAGATAAACGCGTTTTCTCAACCTTTGGAATCACAGTGTAACTGACTGGCTCAGAAGAGCCCACTGAGTCAGCCCTTAACCCCAGTGTGCAGAAGTTGTCAAAACGTGTTTTTCAGCACAAATAAACACGTTTTGGCAACTTTGGTCACCAACATGTAAGTTATAGGGCAGGAACAGAACACTTTTCAAAACGTGTTTTTCAGCCCGAGATAAACGCGTTTTCTCAACCCTTGGAATCACAGTGTAACTGACTGGCTCAGAAGAGCCCACTGAGTCAGCCCTTAACCCCAGTGTGCAGAAGTTGTCAAAACGTGTTTTTCAGCACAAATAAACACGTTTTGGCAACTTTGGTCACCAACATGTAAGTTATAGGGCAGGAACAGAACACTTTTCAAAACGTGTTTTTCAGCCCGAGATAAACGCGTTTTCTCAACCCTTGGAATCACAGTGTAACTGACTGGCTCAGAAGAGCCCACTGAGTCAGCCCTTAACCCCAGTGTGCAGAAGTTGTCAAAACGTGTTTTTCAGCACAAATAAACACGTTTTGGCAACTTTGGTCACCAACATGTAAGTTATAGGGCAGGAACAGAACACTTTTCAAAACGTGTTTTTCAGCCCGAGATAAACGCGTTTTCTCAACCCTTGGAATCACAGTGTAACTGACTGGCTCAGAAGAGCCCACTGAGTCAGCCCTTAACCCCAGTGTGCAGAAGTTGTCAAAACGTGTTTTTCAGCACAAATAAACACGTTTTGGCAACTTTGGTCACCAACATGTAAGTTATAGGGCAGGAACAGAACACTTTTCAAAACGTGTTTTTCAGCCCGAGATAAACGCGTTTTCTCAACCCTTGGAATCACAGTGTAACTGACTGGCTCAGAAGAGCCCACTGAGTCAGCCCTTAACCCCAGTGTGCAGAAGTTGTCAAAACGTGTTTTTCAGCACAAATAAACACGTTTTGGCAACTTTGGTCACCAACATGTAAGTTATAGGGCAGGAACAGAACACTTTTCAAAACGTGTTTTTCAGCCCGAGATAAACGCGTTTTCTCAACCCTTGGAATCACAGTGTAACTGACTGGCTCAGAAGAGCCCACTGAGTCAGCCCTTAACCCCAGTGTGCAGAAGTTGTCAAAACGTGTTTTTCAGCACAAATAAACACGTTTTGGCAACTTTGGTCACCAACATGTAAGTTATAGGGCAGGAACAGAACACTTTTCAAAACGTGTTTTTCAGCCCGAGATAAACGCGTTTTCTCAACCCTTGGAATCACAGTGTAAGTGACTGGCTCAGAAGAGCCCACTGAGTCAGCCCTTAACCCCAGTGTGCAGAAGTTGTCAAAACGTGTTTTTCAGCACAAATAAACACGTTTTGGCAACTTTGGTCACCAACATGTAAGTTATAGGGCAGGAACAGAACACTTTTCAAAACGTGTTTTTCAGCCCGAGATAAACGCGTTTTCTCAACCCTTGGAATCACAGTGTAACTGACTGGCTCAGAAGAGCCCACTGAGTCAGCCCTTAACCCCAGTGTGCAGAAGTTGTCAAAACGTGTTTTTCAGCACAAATAAACACGTTTTGGCAACTTTGGTCACCAACATGTAAGTTATAGGGCAGGAACAGAACACTTTTCAAAACGTGTTTTTCAGCCCGAGATAAACGCGTTTTCTCAACCCTTGGAATCACAGTGTAACTGACTGGCTCAGAAGAGCCCACTGAGTCAGCCCTTAACCGAAGTGTGCAGAAGTTGTCAAAACGTGTTTTTCAGCACAAATAAACACGTTTTGGCAACTTTGGTCACCAACATGTAAGTTATAGGGCAGGAACAGAACACTTTTCAAAACGTGTTTTTCAGCCCGAGATAAACGCGTTTTCTCAACCCTTGGAATCACAGTGTAACTGACTGGCTCAGAAGAGCCCACTGAGTCAGCCCTTAACCCCAGTGTGCAGAAGTTGTCAAAACGTGTTTTTCAGCACAAATAAACACGTTTTGGCAACTTTGGTCACCAACATGTAAGTTATAGGGCAGGAACAGAACACTTTTCAAAACGTGTTTTTCAGCCCGAGATAAACGCGTTTTCTCAACCCTTGGAATCACAGTGTAACTGACTGGCTCAGAAGAGCCCACTGAGTCAGCCCTTAACCCCAGTGTGCAGAAGTTGTCAAAACGTGTTTTTCAGCACAAATAAACACGTTTTGGCAACTTTGGTCACCAACATGTAAGTTATAGGGCAGGAACAGAACACTTTTCAAAACGTGTTTTTCAGCCCGAGATAAACGCGTTTTCTCAACCCTTGGAATCACAGTGTAACTGACTGGCTCAGAAGAGCCCACTGAGTCAGCCCTTAACCGAAGTGTGCAGAAGTTGTCAAAACGTGTTTTTCAGCACAAATAAACACGTTTTGGCAACTTTGGTCACCAACATGTAAGTTATAGGGCAGGAACAGAACACTTTTCAAAACGTGTTTTTCAGCCCGAGATAAACGCGTTTTCTCAACCCTTGGAATCACAGTGTAACTGACTGGCTCAGAAGAGCCCACTGAGTCAGCCCTTAACCCCAGTGTGCAGAAGTTGTCAAAACGTGTTTTTCAGCACAAATAAACACGTTTTGGCAACTTTGGTCAACAACATGTAAGTTATAGGGCAGGAACAGAACACTTTTCAAAACGTGTTTTTCAGCCCGAGATAAACGCGTTTTCTCAACCCTTGGAATCACAGTGTAACTGACTGGCTCAGAAGAGCCCACTGAGTCAGCCCTTAACCCCAGTGTGCAGAAGTTGTCAAAACGTGTTTTTCAGCACAAATAAACACGTTTTGGCAACTTTGGTCACCAACATGTAAGTTATAGGGCAGGAACAGAACACTTTTCAAAACGTGTTTTTCAGCCCGAGATAAACGCGTTTTCTCAACCCTTGGAATCACAGTGTAACTGACTGGCTCAGAAGAGCCCACTGAGTCAGCCCTTAACCCCAGTGTGCAGAAGTTGTCAAAACGTGTTTTTCAGCACAAATAAACACGTTTTGGCAACTTTGGTCACCAACATGTAAGTTATAGGGCAGGAACAGAACACTTTTCAAAACGTGTTTTTCAGCCCGAGATAAACGCGTTTTCTCAACCCTTGGAATCACAGTGTAACTGACTGGCTCAGAAGAGCCCACTGAGTCAGCCCTTAACCCCAGTGTGCAGAAGTTGTCAAAACGTGTTTTTCAGCACAAATAAACACGTTTTGGCAACTTTGGTCACCAACATGTAAGTTATAGGGCAGGAACAGAACACTTTTCAAAACGTGTTTTTCAGCCCGAGATAAACGCGTTTTCTCAACCCTTGGAATCACAGTGTAACTGACTGGCTCAGAAGAGCCCACTGAGTCAGCCCTTAACCCCAGTGTGCAGAAGTTGTCAAAACGTGTTTTTCAGCACAAATAAACACGTTTTGGCAACTTTGGTCACCAACATGTAAGTTATAGGGCAGGAACAGAACACTTTTCAAAACGTGTTTTTCAGCGAGATAAACGCGTTTTCTCAACCCTTGGAATCACAGTGTAACTGACTGGCTCAGAAGAGCCCACTGAGTCAGCCTTAACCCCAGTGTGCAGAAGTTGTCAAAACGTGTTTTTCAGCACAAATAAACACGTTTTGGCAACTTTGGTCACCAACATGTAAGTTATAGGGCAGGAACAGAACACTTTTCAAAACGTGTTTTTCAGCCCGAGATAAACGCGTTTTCTCAACCCTTGGAATCACAGTGTAACTGACTGGCTCAGAAGAGCCCACTGAGTCAGCCCTTAACCCCAGTGTGCAGAAGTTGTCAAAACGTGTTTTTCAGCACAAATAAACACGTTTTGGCAACTTTGGTCACCAACATGTAAGTTATAGGGCAGGAACAGAACACTTTTCAAAACGTGTTTTTCAGCCCGAGATAAACGCGTTTTCTCAACCCTTGGAATCACAGTGTAACTGACTGGCTCAGAAGAGCCCACTGAGTCAGCCCTTAACCCCAGTGTGCAGAAGTTGTCAAAACGTGTTTTTCAGCACAAATAAACACGTTTTGGCAACTTTGGTCACCAACATGTAAGTTATAGGGCAGGAACAGAACACTTTTCAAAACGTGTTTTTCAGCCCGAGATAAACGCGTTTTCTCAACCCTTGGAATCACAGTGTAAGTGACTGGCTCAGAAGAGCCCACTGAGTCAGCCCTTAACCCCAGTGTGCAGAAGTTGTCAAAACGTGTTTTTCAGCACAAATAAACACGTTTTGGCAACTTTGGTCACCAACATGTAAGTTATAGGGCAGGAACAGAACACTTTTCAAAACGTGTTTTTCAGCCCGAGATAAACGCGTTTTCTCAACCCTTGGAATCACAGTGTAACTGACTGGCTCAGAAGAGCCCACTGAGTCAGCCCTTAACCCCAGTGTGCAGAAGTTGTCAAAACGTGTTTTTCAGCACAAATAAACACGTTTTGGCAACTTTGGTCACCAACATGTAAGTTATAGGGCAGGAACAGAACACTTTTCAAAACGTGTTTTTCAGCCCGATATAAACGCGTTTTCTCAACCCTTGGAATCACAGTGTAACTGACTGGCTCAGAAGAGCCCACTGAGTCAGCCCTTAAACCCCAGTGTGCAGAAGTTGTCAAAACGTGTTTTTCAGCACAAATAAACACGTTTTGGCAACTTTGGTCACCAACATGTAAGTTATAGGGCAGGAACAGAACACTTTTCAAAACGTGTTTTTCAGCCCGAGATAAACGCGTTTTCTCAACCCTTGGAATCACAGTGTAACTGACTGGCTCAGAAGAGCCCACTGAGTCAGCCCTTAACCCCAGTGTGCAGAAGTTGTCAAAACGTGTTTTTCAGCACAAATAAACACGTTTTGGCAACTTTGGTCACCAACATGTAAGTTATAGGGCAGGAACAGAACACTTTTCAAAACGTGTTTTTCAGCCCGAGATAAACGCGTTTTCTCAACCCTTGGAATCACAGTGTAACTGACTGGCTCAGAAGAGCCCACTGAGTCAGCCCTTAACCCCAGTGTGCAGAAGTTGTCAAAACGTGTTTTTCAGCACAAATAAACACGTTTTGGCAACTTTGGTCACCAACATGTAAGTTATAGGGCAGGAACAGAACACTTTTCAAAACGTGTTTTTCAGCCCGAGATAAACGCGTTTTCTCAACCCTTGGAATCACAGTGTAACTGACTGGCTCAGAAGAGCCCACTGAGTCAGCCCTTAACCCCAGTGTGCAGAAGTTGTCAAAACGTGTTTTTCAGCACAAATAAACACGTTTTGGCAACTTTGGTCACCAACATGTAAGTTATAGGGCAGGAACAGAACACTTTTCAAAACGTGTTTTTCAGCCCGAGATAAACGCGTTTTCTCAACCCTTGGAATCACAGTGTAACTGACTGGCTCAGAAGAGCCCACTGAGTCAGCCCTTAACCCCAGTGTGCAGAAGTTGTCAAAACGTGTTTTTCAGCACAAATAAACACGTTTTGGCAACTTTGGTCACCAACATGTAAGTTATAGGGCAGGAACAGAACACTTTTCAAAACGTGTTTTTCAGCCCGAGATAAACGCGTTTTCTCAACCCTTGGAATCACAGTGTAACTGACTGGCTCAGAAGAGCCCACTGAGTCAGCCCTTAACCCCAGTGTGCAGAAGTTGTCAAAACGTGTTTTTTCAGCACAAATAAACACGTTTTGGCAACTTTGGTCACCAACATGTAAGTTATAGGGCAGGAACAGAACACTTTTCAAAACGTGTTTTTCAGCCCGAGATAAACGCGTTTTCTCAACCCTTGGAATCACAGTGTAACTGACTGGCTCAGAAGAGCCCACTGAGTCAGCCCTTAACCCCAGTGTGCAGAAGTTGTCAAAACGTGTTTTTCAGCACAAATAAACACGTTTTGGCAACTTTGGTCACCAACATGTAAGTTATAGGGCAGGAACAGAACACTTTTCAAAACGTGTTTTTCAGCCCGAGATAAACGCGTTTTCTCAACCCTTGGAATCACAGTGTAACTGACTGGCTCAGAAGAGCCCACTGAGTCAGCCCTTAACCCCAGTGTGCAGAAGTTGTCAAAACGTGTTTTTCAGCACAAATAAACACGTTTTGGCAACTTTGGTCACCAACATGTAAGTTATAGGGCAGGAACAGAACACTTTTCAAAACGTGTTTTTCAGCCCGAGATAAACGCGTTTTCTCAACCCTTGGAATCACAGTGTAACTGACTGGCTCAGAAGAGCCCACTGAGTCAGCCCTTAACCCCAGTGTGCAGAAGTTGTCAAAACGTGTTTTTCAGCACAAATAAACACGTTTTGGCAACTTTGGTCACCAACATGTAAGTTATAGGGCAGGAACAGAACACTTTTCAAAACGTGTTTTTCAGCCCGAGATAAACGCGTTTTCTCAACCCTTGGAATCACAGTGTAACTGACTGGCTCAGAAGAGCCCACTGAGTCAGCCCTTAACCCCAGTGTGCAGAAGTTGTCAAAACGTGTTTTTCAGCACAAATAAACACGTTTTGGCAACTTTGGTCACCAACATGTAAGTTATAGGGCAGGAACAGAACACTTTTCAAAACGTGTTTTTCAGCCCGAGATAAACGCGTTTTCTCAACCCTTGGAATCACAGTGTAACTGACTGGCTCAGAAGAGCCCACTGAGTCAGCCCTTAACCCCAGTGTGCAGAAGTTGTCAAAACGTGTTTTTCAGCACAAATAAACACGTTTTGGCAACTTTGGTCACCAACATGTAAGTTATAGGGGGCAACTTTGGTCACCAACATGTAAGTTATAGGGCAGGAACAGAACACTTTTCAAAACGTGTTTTTCAGCCCGAGATAAACGCGTTTTCTCAACCCTTGGAATCACAGTGTAACTGACTGGCTCAGAAGAGCCCACTGAGTCAGCCCTTAACCCCAGTGTGCAGAAGTTGTCAAAACGTGTTTTTCAGCACAAATAAACACGTTTTGGCAACTTTGGTCACCAACATGTAAGTTATAGGGCAGGAACAGAACACTTTTCAAAACGTGTTTTTCAGCCCGAGATAAACGCGTTTTCTCAACCCTTGGAATCACAGTGTAACTGACTGGCTCAGAAGAGCCCACTGAGTCAGCCCTTAACCCCAGTGTGCAGAAGTTGTCAAAACGTGTTTTTCAGCACAAATAAACACGTTTTGGCAACTTTGGTCACCAACATGTAAGTTATAGGGCAGGTACAGAACACTTTTCAAAACGTGTTTTTCAGCCCGAAATAAACGCGTTTTCTCAACCCTTGGAATCACAGTGTAACTGACTGGCTCAGAAGAGCCCACTGAGTCAGCCCTTAACCCAGTGTGCAGAAGTTGTCAAAACGTGTTTTTCAGCACAAATAAACACGTTTTGGCAACTTTGGTCACCAACATGTAAGTTATAGGGCAGGAACAGAACACTTTTCAAACCGTGTTTTTCAGCCCGAGATATACGCGTTTTCTCAACCCTTGGAATCACAGTGTAACTGACTGCTCAGAAGAGCCCACTGAGTCAGCCCTTAACCCCAGTGTGCAGAAGTTGTCAAAACGTGTTTTTCAGCACAATAAACACGTTTTGGCAACTTGGTCACCAACATGTAAGTTATAGGGCAGGAACAGAACACTTTTCAAAACGTGTTTTTCAGCCCGAGATAAACGCGTTTTCTCAACCTTGGAATCACAGTGTAACTGACTGGCTCAGAAGAGCCCACTGAGTCAGCCCTTAACCCCAGTGTGCAGAAGTTGTCAAAACGTGTTTTTCAGCACAAATAAACACGTTTTGGCAACTTTGGTCACCAACATGTAAGTTATAGGGCAGGAACAGAACACTTTTCAAAACGTGTTTTTCAGCCCGAGATAAACGCGTTTTCTCAACCCTTGGAATCACAGTGTAACTGACTGGCTCAGAGAGCCCACTGAGTCAGCCCTTAACCCCAGTGGCAGAAGTTGTCAAAACGTGTTTTTCAGCACAAATAAACACGTTTGGCAACTTTGGTCACCAACATGTAAGTTATAGGGCAGGAACAGAACACTTTTCAAAACGTGTTTTCAGCCCGAGATAAACGCGTTTTCTCAACCCTTGAATCACAGTGTAACTGACTGGCTCAGAAGAGCCCACTGAGTCAGCCCTTACCCCAGTGTGCAGAAGTTGTCAAAACGTGTTTTCAGCACAAATAAACACGTTTTGGCAACTTTGGTCACCAACATGTAAGTTATAGGGCAGGAACAGAACACTTTTCAAAACGTGTTTTTCAGCCCGAGATAAACGCGTTTTCTCAACCCTTGGAATCACAGTGTAACTGACTGGCTCAGAAGAGCCCACTGAGTCAGCCCTTAACCCCAGTGTGCAGAAGTTGTCAAAACGTGTTTTTCAGCACAAATAAACACGTTTTGGCAACTTTGGTCACCAACATGTAAGTTATAGGGCAGGAACAGAACACTTTTCAAAACGTGTTTTTCAGCCCGAGATAAACGCGTTTTCTCAACCCTTGGAATCACAGTGTAACTGACTGGCTCAGAAGAGCCCACTGAGTCAGCCCTTAACCCCAGTGTGCAGAAGTTGTCAAAACGTGTTTTTCAGCACAAATAAACACGTTTTGGCAACTTTGGTCACCAACATGTAAGTTATAGGGCAGGAACAGAACACTTTCAAAACGTGTTTTTCAGCCCGAGATAAACGCGTTTTCTCAACCCTTGGAATCACAGTGTAACTGACTGGCTCAGAAGAGCCCACTGAGTCAGCCCTTAACCCCAGTGTGCAGAAGTTGTCAAAACGTGTTTTTCAGCACAAATAAACACGTTTTGGCAACTTTGGTCACCAACATGTAAGTTATAGGGCAGGAACAGAACACTTTTCAAAACGTGTTTTTCAGCCCGAGATAAACGCGTTTTCTCAACCCTTGGAATCACAGTGTAACTGACTGGCTCAGAAGAGCCCACTGAGTCAGCCCTTAACCCCAGTGTGCAGAAGTTGTCAAAACGTGTTTTTCAGCACAAATAAACACGTTTTGGCAACTTTGGTCACCAACATGTAAGTTATAGGGCAGGAACAGAACACTTTTCAAAACGTGTTTTTCAGCCCGAGATAAACGCGTTTTCTCAACCCTTGGAATCACAGTGTAACTGACTGGCTCAGAAGAGCCCACTGAGTCAGCCCTTAACCCCAGTGTGCAGAAGTTGTCAAAACGTGTTTTTCAGCACAAATAAACACGTTTTGGCAACTTTGGTCACCAACATGTAAGTTATAGGGCAGGAACAGAACACTTTTCAAAACGTGTTTTTCAGCCCGAGATAAACGCGTTTTCTCAACCCTTGGAATCACAGTGTAACTGACTGGCTCAGAAGAGCCCACTGAGTCAGCCCTTAACCCCAGTGTGCAGAAGTTGTCAAAACGTGTTTTTCAGCACAAATAAACACGTTTTGGCAACTTTGGTCACCAAACATGTAAGTTATAGGGCAGGAACAGAACACTTTTCAAAACGTGTTTTTCAGCCCGAGATAAACGCGTTTTCTCAACCCTTGGAATCACAGTGTAACTGACTGGCTCAGAAGAGCCCACTGAGTCAGCCCTTAAGCCCCAGTGTGCAGAAGTTGTCAAAACGTGTTTTTCAGCACAAATAAACACGTTTTGGCAACTTTGGTCACCAACATGTAAGTTATAGGGCAGGAACAGAACACTTTTCAAAAACGTGTTTTTCAGCCCGAATAAACGCGTTTTCTCAACCCTTGGAATCACAGTGTAACTGACTGGCTCAGAAGAGCCCACTGAGTCAGCCCTTAACCCCAGTGTGCAGAAGTTGTCAAAACGTGTTTTCAGCACAAATAAACACGTTTTGGCAACTTTGGTCACCAACATGTAAGTTATAGGGCAGGAACAGAACACTTTTCAAAACGTGTTTTTCAGCCCGAGATAAACGCGTTTTCTCAACCCTTGGAATCACAGTGTAACTGACTGGCTCAGAAGAGCCCACTGAGTCAGCCCTTAACCCCAGTGTGCAGAAGTTGTCAAAACGTGTTTTTCAGCACAAATAAACACGTTTTGGCAACTTTGGTCACCAACATGTAAGTTATAGGGCAGGAACAGAACACTTTTCAAAACGTGTTTTTCAGCCCGAATAAACGCGTTTTCTCAACCCTTGGAATCACAGTGTAACTGACTGGCTCAGAAGAGCCCACTGAGTCAGCCCTTACCCCAGTGTGCAGAAGTTGTCAAAACGTGTTTTTCAGCACAAATAAACACGTTTTGGCAACTTTGGTCACCAACATGTAAGTTATAGGGCAGGAACAGAACACTTTTCAAAACGTGTTTTTCAGCCCGAGATAAACGCGTTTTCTCAACCCTTGGAATCACAGTGTAACTGACTGGCTCAGAAGAGCCCACTGAGTCAGCCCTTAACCCCAGTGTGCAGAAGTTGTCAAAACGTGTTTTTCAGCACAAATAAACACGTTTTGGCAACTTTGGTCACCAACATGTAAGTTATAGGGCAGGAACAGAACACTTTTCAAAACGTGTTTTTCAGCCCGAGATAAACGCGTTTTCTCAACCCTTGGAATCACAGTGTAACTGACTGGCTCAGAAGAGCCCACTGAGTCAGCCCTTAACCCCAGTGTGCAGAAGTTGTCAAAACGTGTTTTTCAGCACAAATAAACACGTTTTGGCAACTTTGGTCACCAACATGTAAGTTATAGGGCAGGAACAGAACACTTTTCAAAACGTGTTTTTCAGCCCGAGATAAACGCGTTTTCTCAACCCTTGGAATCACAGTGTAACTGACTGGCTCAGAAGAGCCCACTGAGTCAGCCCTTAACCCCAGTGTGCAGAAGTTGTCAAAACGTGTTTTTCAGCACAAATAAACACGTTTTGGCAACTTTGGTCACCAACATGTAAGTTATAGGGCAGGAACAGAACACTTTTCAAAACGTGTTTTTCAGCCCGAAATAAACGCGTTTTCTCAACCCTTGGAATCACAGTGTAACTGACTGGCTCAGAAGAGCCCACTGAGTCAGCCCTTAACCCCAGTGTGCAGAAGTTGTCAAAACGTGTTTTTCAGCACAAATAAACACGTTTTGGCAACTTTGGTCACCAACATGTAAGTTATAGGGCAGGAACAGAACACTTTTCAAAACGTGTTTTTCAGCCCGAGATAAACGCGTTTTCTCAACCCTTGGAATCACAGTGTAACTGACTGGCTCAGAAGAGCCCACTGAGTCAGCCCTTAACCCCAGTGTGCAGAAGTTGTCAAAACGTGTTTTTCAGCACAAATAAACACGTTTTGGCAACTTTGGTCACCAACATGTAAGTTATAGGGCAGGAACAGAACACTTTTCAAAACGTGTTTTTCAGCCCGAAATAAACGCGTTTTCTCAACCCTTGGAATCACAGTGTAAACTGACTGGCTCAGAAGAGCCCACTGAGTCAGCCCTTAACCCCAGTGTGCAGAAGTTGTCAAAACGTGTTTTTCAGCACAAATAACACGTTTTGGCAACTTTGGTCACCAACATGTAAGTTATAGGGCAGGAACAGAACACTTTTCAAAACGTGTTTTTCAGCCCGAGATAAACGCGTTTTCTCAACCCTTGGAATCACAGTGTAACTGACTGGCTCAGAAGAGCCCACTGAGTCAGCCCTTAACCCCAGTGTGCAGAAGTTGTCAAAACGTGTTTTTCAGCACAAATAAACACGTTTTGGCAACTTTGGTCACCAACATGTAAGTTATAGGGCAGGAACAGAACACTTTTCAAAACGTGTTTTTCAGCCCGAAATAACGCGTTTTCTCAACCCTTGGAATCACAGTGTAACTGACTGGCTCAGAAGAGCCCACTGAGTCAGCCCTTAAGCCCAGTGTGCAGAAGTTGTCAAAACGTGTTTTTCAGCACAAATAAACACGTTTTGGCAACTTTGGTCACCAACATGTAAGTTATAGGGCAGGAACAGAACACTTTTCAAAACGTGTTTTTCAGCCCGAGATAAACGCGTTTTCTCAACCCTTGGAATCACAGTGTAACTGACTGGCTCAGAAGAGCCCACTGAGTCAGCCCTTAACCCCAGTGTGCAGAAGTTGTCAAAACGTGTTTTTCAGCACAAATAAACACGTTTTGGCAACTTTGGTCACCAACATGTAAGTTATAGGGCAGGAACAGAACACTTTTCAAAACGTGTTTTTCAGCCCGAGATAAACGCGTTTTCTCAACCCTTGGAATCACAGTGTAACTGACTGGCTCAGAAGAGCCCACTGAGTCAGCCCTTAACCCCAGTGTGCAGAAGTTGTCAAAACGTGTTTTTCAGCACAAATAAACACGTTTTGGCAACTTTTGTCACCAACATGTAAGTTATAGGGCAGGAACAGAACACTTTTCAAAACGTGTTTTTCAGCCCGAGATAAACGCGTTTTCTCAACCCTTGGAATCACAGTGTAACTGACTGGCTCAGAAGAGCCCACTGAGTCAGCCCTTAACCCCAGTGTGCAGAAGTTGTCAAAACGTGTTTTTCAGCACAAATAAACACGTTTTGGCAACTTTGGTCACCAACATGTAAGTTATAGGGCAGGAACAGAACACTTTTCAAAACGTGTTTTTCAGCCCGAAATAAACGCGTTTTCTCAACCCTTGGAATCACTGTGTAACTGACTGGCTCAGAAGAGCCCACTGAGTCAGCCCTTAACCCCAGTGTGCAGAAGTTGTCAAAACGTGTTTTTCAGCACAAATAAACACGTTTTGGCAACTTTGGTCACCAACATGTAAGTTATAGGGCAGGAACAGAACACTTTTCAAAACGTGTTTTTCAGCCCGAGATAAACGCGTTTTCTCAACCCTTGGAATCACAGTGTAACTGACTGGCTCAGAAGAGCCCACTGAGTCAGCCCTTAAGCCCAGTGTGCAGAAGTTGTCAAAACGTGTTTTTCAGCACAAATAAACCACGTTTTGGCAACTTTGGTCACCAACATGTAAGTTATAGGGCAGGAACAGAACACTTTTCAAAACGTGTTTTTCAGCCCGAATAAACGCGTTTTCTCAACCCTTGGAATCACAGTGTAACTGACTGGCTCAGAAGAGCCCACTGAGTCAGCCCTTAACCCCAGTGTGCAGAAGTTGTCAAAACGTGTTTTTCAGCACAAATAAACACGTTTTGGCAACTTTGGTCACCAACATGTAAGTTATAGGGCAGGAACAGAACACTTTTCAAAACGTGTTTTTCAGCCCGAAATAAACGCGTTTTCTCAACCCTTGGAATCACAGTGTAACTGACTGGCTCAGAAGAGCCCACTGAGTCAGCCCTTAACCCCAGTGTGCAGAAGTTGTCAAAACGTGTTTTTCAGCACAAATAAACACGTTTTGGCAACTTTGGTCACCAACATGTAAGTTATAGGGCAGGAACAGAACACTTTTCAAAACGTGTTTTCAGCCCGAGATAAACGCGTTTTCTCAACCCTTGGAATCACAGTGTAACTGACTGGCTCAGAAGAGCCCACTGAGTCAGCCCTTAACCCCAGTGTGCAGAAGTTGTCAAAACGTGTTTTTCAGCACAAATAAACACGTTTTGGCAACTTTGGTCACCAACATGTAAGTTATAGGGCAGGAACAGAACACTTTTCAAAACGTGTTTTTCAGCCCGAAATAAACGCGTTTTCTCAACCCTTGGAATCACAGTGTAACTGACTGGCTCAGAAGAGCCCACTGAGTCAGCCCTTAACCCAGTGTGCAGAAGTTGTCAAAACGTGTTTTTCAGCACAAATAAACACGTTTTGGCAACTTTGGTCACCAACATGTAAGTTATAGGGCAGGAACAGAACACTTTTCAAAACGTGTTTTTCAGCCCGAGATAAACGCGTTTTCTCAACCCTTGGAATCACAGTGTAACTGACTGGCTCAGAAGAGCCCACTGAGTCAGCCCTTAACCCCAGTGTGCAGAAGTTGTCAAAACGTGTTTTTCAGCACAAATAAACACGTTTTGGCAACTTTGTCACCAACATGTAAGTTATAGGGCAGGAACAGAACACTTTTCAAAACGTGTTTTTCAGCCCGAGATAAACGCGTTTTCTCAACCCTTGGAATCACAGTGTAACTGACTGGCTCAGAAAGCCCACTGAGTCAGCCCTTAACCCCAGTGTGCAGAAGTTGTCAAAACGTGTTTTTCAGCACAAATAAACACGTTTTGGCAACTTTGGTCACCAACATGTAAGTTATAGGGCAGGAACAGAACACTTTTCAAAACGTGTTTTTCAGCCCGAGATAAACGCGTTTTCTCAACCTTGGAATCACAGTGTAACTGACTGGCTCAGAAGAGCCCACTGAGTCAGCCCTTAACCCCAGTGTGCAGAAGTTGTCAAAACGTGTTTTTCAGCACAAATAAACACGTTTTGGCAACTTTGGTCACCAACATGTAAGTTATAGGGCAGGAACAGAACACTTTCAAAACGTGTTTTTCAGCCCGAAATAACGCGTTTTCTCAACCCTTGGAATCACAGTGTAACTGACTGGCTCAGAAGAGCCCACTGAGTCAGCCCTTAACCCCAGTGTGCAGAAGTTGTCAAAACGTGTTTTTCAGCACAAATAAACACGTTTTGGCAACTTTGGTCACCAACATGTAAGTTATAGGGCAGGAACAGAACACTTTTCAAAACGTGTTTTTCAGCCCGAGATAAACGCGTTTTCTCAACCCTTGGAATCACAGTGTAACTGACTGGCTCAGAAGAGCCCACTGAGTCAGCCCTTAACCCCAGTGTGCAGAAGTTGTCAAAACGTGTTTTTCAGCACAAATAAACACGTTTTGGCAACTTTGGTCACCAACATGTAAGTTATAGGGCAGGAACAGAACACTTTTCAAAACGTGTTTTTCAGCCCGAAATAAACGCGTTTTCTCAACCCTTGGAATCACAGTGTAACTGACTGGCTCAGAAGAGCCCACTGAGTCAGCCCTTAACCCCAGTGTGCAGAAGTTGTCAAAACGTGTTTTTCAGCACAAATAAACACGTTTTGGCAACTTTGGTCACCAACATGTAAGTTATAGGGCAGGAACAGAACACTTTTCAAAACGTGTTTTTCAGCCCGAGATAAACGCGTTTTTCTCAACCCTTGGAATCACAGTGTAACTGACTGGCTCAGAAGAGCCCACTGAGTCAGCCCTTAACCCCAGTGTGCAGAAGTTGTCAAAACGTGTTTTTCAGCACAAATAAACACGTTTTGGCAACTTTGGTCACCAACATGTAAGTTATAGGGCAGGAACAGAACACTTTTCAAAACGTGTTTTTCAGCCCGAGTAAACGCGTTTTCTCAACCCTTGGAATCACAGTGTAACTGACTGGCTCAGAAGAGCCCACTGAGTCAGCCCTTAACCCCAGTGTGCAGAAGTTGTCAAAACGTGTTTTTCAGCACAAATAAACACGTTTTGGCAACTTTGGTCACCAACATGTAAGTTATAGGGCAGGAACAGAACACTTTTCAAAACGTGTTTTTCAGCCCGAGATAAACGCGTTTTCTCAACCCTTGGAATCACAGTGTAACTGACTGGCTCAGAAGAGCCCACTGAGTCAGCCCTTAACCCCAGTGTGCAGAAGTTGTCAAAACGTGTTTTTCAGCACAAATAAACACGTTTTGGCAACTTTGGTCACCAACATGTAAGTTATAGGGCAGGAACAGAACACTTTTCAAAACGTGTTTTTCAGCCCGAGATAAACGCGTTTTCTCAACCCTTGGAATCACAGTGTAACTGACTGGCTCAGAAGAGCCCACTGAGTCAGCCCTTAACCCCAGTGTGCAGAAGTTGTCAAAACGTGTTTTTCAGCACAAATAAACACGTTTTGGCAACTTTGGTCACCAACATGTAAGTTATAGGCAGGAACAGAACACTTTTCAAAACGTGTTTTTCAGCCCGAGATAAACGCGTTTTCTCAACCCTTGGAATCACAGTGTAACTGACTGGCTCAGAAGAGCCCACTGAGTCAGCCCTTAACCCCAGTGTGCAGAAGTTGTCAAAACGTGTTTTTCAGCACAAATAAACACGTTTTGGCAACTTTGGTCACCAACATGTAAGTTATAGGGCAGGAACAGAACACTTTTCAAAACGTGTTTTTCAGCCCGAAATAAACGCGTTTTCTCAACCCTTGGAATCACAGTGTAACCTGACTGGCTCAGAAGAGCCACTGAGTCAGCCCTTAACCCCAGTGTGCAGAAGTTGTCAAAACGTGTTTTTCAGCACAAATAAACACGTTTTGGCAACTTTGGTCACCAACATGTAAGTTATAGGGCAGGAACAGAACACTTTTCAAAACGTGTTTTTCAGCCCGAGATAAACGCGTTTTCTCAACCCTTGGAATCACAGTGTAACTGACTGGCTCAGAAGAGCCCACTGAGTCAGCCCTTAACCCCAGTGTGCAGAAGTTGTCAAAACGTGTTTTTCAGCACAAATAAACACGTTTTGGCAACTTTGGTCACCAACATGTAAGTTATAGGGCAGGAACAGAACACTTTTCAAAACGTGTTTTTCAGCCCGAGATAAACGCGTTTTCTCAACCCTTGGAATCACAGTGTAACTGACTGGCTCAGAAGAGCCCACTGAGTCAGCCCTTAACCCCAGTGTGCAGAAGTTGTCAAAACGTGTTTTTCAGCACAAATAAACACGTTTTGGCAACTTTGGTCACCAACATGTAAGTTATAGGGCAGGAACAGAACACTTTTCAAAACGTGTTTTTCAGCCCGAGATAAACGCGTTTCTCAACCCTTGGAATCACAGTGTAACTGACTGGCTCAGAAGAGCCCACTGAGTCAGCCCTTAACCCCAGTGTGCAGAAGTTGTCAAAACGTGTTTTTCAGCACAAATAAACACGTTTGGCAACTTTGGTCACCAACATGTAAGTTATAGGGCAGGAACAGAACACTTTTCAAAACGTGTTTTTCAGCCCGAGATAAACGCGTTTTCTCAACCCTTGGAATCACAGTGTAACTGACTGGCTCAGAAGAGCCCACTGAGTCAGCCCTTAACCCCAGTGTGCAGAAGTTGTCAAAACGTGTTTTTCAGCACAAATAAACACGTTTTGGCAACTTTGGTCACCAACATGTAAGTTATAGGGCAGGAACAGAACACTTTTCAAAACGTGTTTTTCCAGCCCGAGATAAACGCGTTTTCTCAACCCTTGGAATCACAGTGTAACTGACTGGCTCAGAAGAGCCCACTGAGTCAGCCCTTAAGCCCAGTGTGCAGAAGTTGTCAAAACGTGTTTTTCAGCACAAATAAACACGTTTTGGCAACTTTGGTCACCAACATGTAAGTTATAGGGCAGGAACAGAACACTTTTCAAAACGTGTTTTTCAGCCCGAGATAAACGCGTTTTCTCAACCCTTGGAATCACAGTGTAACTGACTGGCTCAGAAGAGCCCACTGAGTCAGCCCTTAAACCCCAGTGTGCAGAAGTTGTCAAAACGTGTTTTTCAGCACAAATAAACACGTTTTGGCAACTTTGGTCACCAACATGTAAGTTATAGGGCAGGAACAGAACACTTTTCAAAACGTGTTTTTCAGCCCGAGATAAACTGCGTTTTCTCAACCCTTGGAATCACAGTGTAACTGACTGGCTCAGAAGAGCCCACTGAGTCAGCCCTTAACCCCAGTGTGCAGAAGTTGTCAAAACGTGTTTTTCAGCACAAATAAACACGTTTTGGCAACTTTGGTCACCAACATGTAAGTTATAGGGCAGGAACAGAACACTTTTCAAAACGTGTTTTTCAGCCCGAGATAAACGCGTTTTCTCAACCCTTGGAATCACAGTGTAACTGACTGGCTCAGAAGAGCCCACTGAGTCAGACCCTTAAGCCCAGTGTGCAGAAGTTGTCAAAACGTGTTTTTCAGCACAAATAAACACGTTTTGGCAACTTTGGTCACCAACATGTAGTATAGGGCAGGAACAGAACACTTTTCAAACGTGTTTTTCAGCCCGAGATAAACGCGTTTTCTCAACCCTTGGAATCACAGTGTAACTGACTGGCTCAGAAGAGCCCACTGAGTCAGCCCTTAACCCCAGTGTGCAGAAGTTGTCAAAACGTGTTTTTCAGCACAAATAAACACGTTTTGGCAACTTTGGTCACCAACATGTAAGTTATAGGGCAGGAACAGAACACTTTTCAAAACGTGTTTTTCAGCCCGAGATAAACGCGTTTCTCAACCCTTGGAATCACAGTGTAACTGACTGGCTCAGAAGAGCCCACTGAGTCAGCCCTTAACCCCAGTGTGCAGAAGTTGTCAAAACGTGTTTTTCAGCACAAATAAACACGTTTTGGCAACTTTGGTCACCAACATGTAAGTTATAGGGCAGGAACAGAACACTTTTCAAAACGTGTTTTTCAGCCCGAGATAAACGCGTTTTCTCAACCCTTGGAATCACAGTGTAACTGACTGGCTCAGAAGAGCCCACTGAGTCAGCCCTTAACCCCAGTGTGCAGAAGTTGTCAAAACGTGTTTTTCAGCACAAATGAACACGTTTTGGCAACTTTGGTCACCAACATGTAAGTTATAGGCAGGGAACAGAACACTTTTCAAAACGTGTTTTTCAGCCCGAGATAAACGCGTTTTCTCAACCCTTGGAATCACAGTGTAACTGACTGGCTCAGAAGAGCCCACTGAGTCAGCCCTTAACCCCAGTGTGCAGAAGTTGTCAAAACGTGTTTTTCAGCACAAATAAACACGTTTGGCAACTTTGGTCACCAACTGTAAGTTATAGGGCAGGAACAGAACACTTTTCAAAACGTGTTTTTCAGCCCGAGATAAACGCGTTTTCTCAACCCTTGGAATCACAGTGTAACTGACTGGCTCAGAAGAGCCCACTGAGTCAGCCCTTAACCCCAGTGTGCAGAAGTTGTCAAAACGTGTTTTTCAGCACAAATAAACACGTTTTGGCAACTTTGGTCACCAACATGTAAGTTATAGGGCAGGAACAGAACACTTTTCAAAACGTGTTTTTCAGCCCGAGGATAAACGCGTTTTCTCAACCCTTGGAATCACAGTGTAACTGACTGGCTCAGAAGAGCCCACTGAGTCAGCCCTTAACCCCAGTGTGCAGAAGTTGTCAAAAACGTGTTTTTCAGCACAAATAAACACGTTTTGGCAACTTTGGTCACCAACATGTAAGTTATAGGGCAGGAACAGAACACTTTTCAAAACGTGTTTTTCAGCCCGAGATAAACGCGTTTTCTCAACCCTTGGAATCACAGTGTAACTGACTGGCTCAGAAGAGCCACTGAGTCAGCCTTAACCCAGTGTGCAGAAGTTGTCAAAACGTGTTTTTCAGCACAAATAAACACGTTTTGGCAACTTTGGTCACCAACATGTAAGTTATAGGGCAGGAACAGAACACTTTTCAAAACGTGTTTTTCAGCCCGAGATAAACGCGTTTCTCAACCCTTGGAATCACAGTGTAACTGACTGGCTCAGAAGAGCCCACTGAGTCAGCCCTTAACCCCAGTGTGCAGAAGTTGTCAAAACGTGTTTTTCAGCACAAATAAACACGTTTTGGCAACTTTGGTCACCAACATGTAAGTTATAGGGCAGGAACAGAACACTTTTCAAAACGTGTTTTTCAGCCGAGATAAACGCGTTTTCTCAACCCTTGGAATCACAGTGTAACTGACTGGCTCAGAAGAGCCCACTGAGTCAGCCCTTAACCCCAGTGTGCAGAAGTTGTCAAAACGTGTTTTTCAGCACAAATAAACACGTTTTGGCAACTTTGGTCACCAACATGTAAGTTATAGGGCAGGAACAGAACACTTTTCAAACGTGTTTTTCAGCCCGAGATAAACGCGTTTTCTCAACCCTTGGAATCACAGTGTAACTGACTGGCTCAGAAGAGCCCACTGAGTCAGCCCTTAACCCCAGTGTGCAGAAGTTGTCAAAACGTGTTTTTCAGCACAAATAACACGTTTTGGCAACTTTGGTCACCAACATGTAAGTTATAGGGCAGGAACAGAACACTTTTCAAAACGTGTTTTTCAGCCCGAGATAAACGCGTTTTCTCAACCCTTGGAATCACAGTGTAACTGACTGGCTCAGAAGAGCCCACTGAGTCAGCCCTTAACCCCAGTGTGCAGAAGTTGTCAAAACGTGTTTTTCAGCACAAATAAACACGTTTTGGCAACTTTGGTCACCAACATGTAAGTTATAGGGCAGGAACAGAACACTTTCAAAACGTGTTTTTCAGCCCGAGATAAACGCGTTTTCTCAACCCTTGGAATCACAGTGTAACTGACTGGCTCAGAAGAGCCCACTGAGTCAGCCCTTAACCCCAGTGTGCAGAAGTTGTCAAAACGTGTTTTTCAGCACAAATAAACACGTTTTGGCAACTTTGGTCACCAACATGTAAGTTATAGGGCAGGAACAGAACACTTTTCAAAACGTGTTTTTCAGCCCGAGATAAACGCGTTTTCTCAACCCTTGGAATCACAGTGTAACTGACTGGCTCAGAAGAGCCCACTGAGTCAGCCCTTAACCCCAGTGTGCAGAAGTTGTCAAAACGTGTTTTTCAGCACAAATAAACACGTTTTGGCAACTTTGGTCACCAACATGTAAGTTATAGGGCAGGAACAGAACACTTTTCAAAACGTGTTTTTCAGCCCGAGATAAACGCGTTTTCTCAACCCTTGGAATCACAGTGTAACTGACTGGCTCAGAAGAGCCCACTGAGTCAGCCCTTAACCCCAGTGTGCAGAAGTTGTCAAAACGTGTTTTTCAGCACAAATAAACACGTTTTGGCAACTTTGGTCACCAACATGTAAGTTATAGGGCAGGAACAGAACACTTTCAAAACGTGTTTTTCAGCCCGAGATAAACGCGTTTTCTCAACCCTTGGAATCACAGTGTAACTGACTGGCTCAGAAGAGCCCACTGAGTCAGCCCTTACCCAGTGTGCAGAAGTTGTCAAAACGTGTTTTTCAGCACAAATAAACACGTTTTGGCAACTTTGGTCACCAACATGTAAGTTATAGGGCAGGAACAGAACACTTTTCAAAACGTGTTTTTCAGCCCGAGATAAACGCGTTTTCTCAACCCTTGGAATCACAGTGTAACTGACTGGCTCAGAAGAGCCACTGAGTCAGCCCTTAACCCCAGTGTGCAGAAGTTGTCAAAACGTGGTTTTTCAGCACAAATAAACACGTTTTGGCAACTTTGGTCACCAACATGTAAGTTATAGGGCAGGAACAGAACACTTTTCAAAACGTGTTTTTCAGCCCGAGATAAACGCGTTTTCTCAACCCTTGGAATCACAGTGTAACTGACTGGCTCAGAAGAGCCCACTGAGTCAGCCCTTAACCCCAGTGTGCAGAAGTTGTCAAAACGTGTTTTTCAGCACAAATAAACACGTTTGGCAACTTTGGTCACCAACATGTAAGTTATAGGGCAGGAACAGAACACTTTTCAAAACGTGTTTTTCAGCCCGAGATAAACGCGTTTTCTCAACCCTTGGAATCACAGTGTAACTGACTGGCTCAGAAGAGCCACTGAGTCAGCCCTTAACCCCAGTGTGCAGAAAGTTGTCAAAACGTGTTTTTCAGCACAAATAAACACGTTTTGGCAACTTTGGTCACCAACATGTAAGTTATAGGGCAGGAACAGAACACTTTTCAAAACGTGTTTTTCAGCCCGAGATAAACGGCGTTTCTCAACCCTTGGAATCACAGTTGTAACTGACTGGCTCAGAAGAGCCCACTGAGTCCTGCCCCTTAACCCCAGTGTGCAGAAGTTGTCAAAACGTGTTTTTCAGCACAAATAAACACGTTTTGGCAACTTTGGTCACCAACATGTAAGTTATAGGGCAGGAACAGAACACTTTTCAAAACGTGTTTTTCAGCCCGAAATAAACGCGTTTTCTCAACCCTTGGAATCACAGTGTAACTGACTGGCTCAGAAGAGCCCACTGAGTCAGCCCTTAACCTCCCAGTGTGCAGAAGTTGTCAAAACGTGTTTTTCAGCACAAATAAACACGTTTTGGCAACTTTGGTCACCAACATGTAAGTTATAGGGCAGGAACAGAACACTTTTCAAAACGTGTTTTTCAGCCCGAGATAAACGCGTTTTCTCAACCCTTGGAATCACAGTGTAACTGACTGGCTCAGAAGAGCCCACTGAGTCAGCCCTTAACCCCAGTGTGCAGAGTTGTCAAAACGTGTTTTTCAGCACAAATAAACACGTTTTGGCAACTTTGGTCACCAACATGTAAGTTATAGGGCAGGAACAGAACACTTTCAAAACGTGTTTTTCAGCCCGAGATAAACGCGTTTTCTCAACCCTTGGAATCACAGTGTAACTGACTGGCTCAGAAGAGCCCACTGAGTCAGCCCTTAACCCCAGTGTGCAGAAGTTGTCAAAACGTGTTTTTCAGCACAAATAAACACGTTTTGGCAACTTTGGTCACCAACATGTAAGTTATAGGGCAGGAACAGAACACTTTTCAAAACGTGTTTTTCAGCCCGAGATAACGCGTTTTCTCAACCCTTGGAATCACAGTGTAACTGACTGGCTCAGAAGAGCCCACTGAGTCAGCCCTTAACCCCAGTGTGCAGAAGTTGTCAAAACGTGTTTTTCAGCACAAATAAACACGTTTTGGCAACTTTGGTCACCAACAAGTAAGTTATAGGGCAGGAACAGAACACTTTTCAAACGTGTTTTTCAGCCCGAGATAAACGCGTTTTCTCAACCCTTGGAATCACAGTGTAACTGACTGGCTCAGAAGAGCCCACTGAGTCAGCCCTTAACCCCAGTGTGCAGAAGTTGTCAAAACGTGTTTTTCAGCACAAATAAACACGTTTTGGCAACTTTGGTCACCACATGTAAGTTATAGGGCAGGAACAGAACACTTTTCAAAACGTGTTTTTCAGCCCGAGATAAACGCGTTTTCTCAACCCTTGGAATCACAGTGTAACTGACTGGCTCAGAAGAGCCCACTGAGTCAGCCCTTAACCCCAGTGTGCAGAAGTTGTCAAAACGTGTTTTCAGCACAAATAAACACGTTTTGGCAACTTTGGTCACCAACATGTAAGTTATAGGGCAGGAACAGAACACTTTCAAACGTGTTTTCAGCCCGAGATAAACGCGTTTTCTCAACCCTTGGAATCACAGTGTAACTGACTGGCTCAGAAGAGCCCACTGAGTCAGCCCTTAACCCCAGTGTGCAGAAGTTGTCAAAACGTGTTTTTCAGCACAAATAAAACACGTTTTGGCAACTTTGGTCACCAACATGTAAGTTATAGGGCAGGAACAGAACACTTTTCAAAACGTGTTTTTCAGCCCGAGATAAACGCGTTTCTCAACCCTTGGAATCACAGTGTAACTGACTGGCTCAGAAGAGCCCACTGAGTCAGCCCTTAACCCCAGTGTGCAGAAGTTGTCAAAACGTGTTTTTCAGCACAAATAAACACGTTTTGGCAACTTTGGTCACCAACATGTAAGTTATAGGGCAGGAACAGAACACTTTTCAAAACGTGTTTTTCAGCCCGAGATAAACGCGTTTTCTCAACCCTTGGAATCACAGTGTAACTGACTGGCTCAGAAGAGCCCACTGAGTCAGCCCTTAACCCCAGTGTGCAGAAGTTGTCAAAACGTGTTTTTCAGCACAAATAAACACGTTTTGGCAACTTTGGTCACCAACATGTAAGTTATAGGGCAGGAACAGAACACTTTTCAAAACGTGTTTTTCAGCCCGAGATAAACGCGTTTTCTCAACCCTTGGAATCACAGTGTAACTGACTGGCTCAGAAGAGCCCACTGAGTCAGCCCTTACCCCAGTGTGCAGAAGTTGTCAAAACGTGTTTTCAGCACAAATAAACACGTTTTGGCAACTTTGGTCACCAACATGTAAGTTATAGGGCAGGAACAGAACACTTTTCAAAACGTGTTTTCAGCCGAGATAAACGCGTTTTCTCAACCCTTGGAATCACAGTGTAACTGACTGGCTCAGAAGAGCCCACTGAGTCAGCCCTTAACCCCAGTGTGCAGAAGTTGTCAAAACGTGTTTTTCAGCACAAATAAACACGTTTTGGCAACTTTGGTCACCAACATGTAAGTTATAGGGCAGGAACAGAACACTTTTCAAAACGTGTTTTTCAGCCCGAGATAAACGCGTTTTCTCAACCCTTGGAATCACAGTGTAACTGACTGGCTCAGAAGAGCCCACTGAGTCAGCCCTTAACCCCAGTGTGCAGAAGTTGTCAAAACGTGTTTTCAGCACAAATAAACACGTTTTGGCAACTTTGGTCACCAACATGTAAGTTATAGGGCAGGAACAGAACACTTTTCAAAACGTGTTTTTCAGCCCGAGATAAACGCGTTTCTCAACCCTTGGAATCACAGTGTAACTGACTGGCTCAGAAGAGCCCACTGAGTCAGCCCTTAACCCAGTGTGCAGAAGTTGTCAAAACGTGTTTTTCAGCACAAATAAACACGTTTTGGCAACTTTGGTCACCAACATGTAAGTTATAGGGCAGGAACAGAACACTTTTCAAAACGTGTTTTCAGCCCGAGATAAACGCGTTTTCTCAACCCTTGGAATCACAGTGTAACGTGACTGGCTCAGAAGAGCCCACTGAGTCAGCCCTTAACCCCAGTGTGCAGAAGTTGTCAAAACGTGTTTTTCAGCACAAATAAACACGTTTTGGCAACTTTGGTCACCAACATGTAAGTTATAGGGCAGGAACAGAACACTTTTCAAAACGTGTTTTTCAGCCCGAGATAAACGCGTTTTCTCAACCCTTGGAATCACAGTGTAACTGACTGGCTCAGAAGAGCCCACCTGAGTCAGCCCTTAACCCCAGTGTGCAGAAGTTGTCAAAACGTGTTTTTCAGCACAAATAAACACGTTTTGGCAACTTTGGTCACCAACATGTAAGTTATAGGGCAGGAACAGAACACTTTTCAAAACGTGTTTTTCAGCCCGAGATAAACGCGTTTTCTCAACCCTTGGAATCACAGTGTAACTGACTGGCTCAGAAGAGCCCACTGAGTCAGCCCTTAACCCCAGTGTGCAGAAGTTGTCAAAACGTGTTTTTCAGCACAAATAAACACGTTTTGGCAACTTTGGTCACCAACATGTAAGTTATAGGGCAGGAACAGAACACTTTTCAAAACGTGTTTTTCAGCCCGAGATAAACGCGTTTTCTCAACCCTTGGAATCACAGTGTAACTGACTGGCTCAGAAGAGCCCACTGAGTCAGCCCTTAACCCCAGTGTGCAGAAGTTGTCAAAACGTGTTTTTCAGCACAAATAAACACGTTTTGGCAACTTTGGTCACCAACATGTAAGTTATAGGGCAGGAACAGAACACTTTTCAAAACGTGTTTTTCAGCCCGAGATAACGCGTTTTCTCAACCTTGGAATCACAGTGTAACTGACTGGCTCAGAAGAGCCCACTGAGTCAGCCCTTAAGCCCAGTGTGCAGAAGTTGTCAAAACGTGTTTTTCAGCACAAATAAAAACGTTTTGGCAACTTTGGTCACCAACATGTAAGTTATAGGGCAGGAACAGAACACTTTTCAAAACGTGTTTTTCAGCCCGAGATAAACGCGTTTTCTCAACCCTTGGAATCACAGTGTAACTGACTGGCTCAGAAGAGCCCACTGAGTCAGCCCTTAACCCCAGTGTGCAGAAGTTGTCAAAACGTGTTTTTCAGCACAAATAAACACGTTTTGGCAACTTTGGTCACCAACATGTAAGTTATAGGGCAGGAACAGAACACTTTTCAAAACGTGTTTTTCAGCCCGAGATAAACGCGTTTTCTCAACCCTTGGAATCACAGTGTAAACTGACTGGCTCAGAAGAGCCCACTGAGTCAGCCCTTAACCCCCAGTGTGCAGAAGTTGTCAAAACGTGTTTTTCAGCACAAATAAACACGTTTTGGCAACTTTGGTCACCAACATGTAAGTTATAGGGCAGGAACAGAACACTTTTCAAAACGTGTTTTTCAGCCCGAGATAAACGCGTTTTCTCAACCCTTGGAATCACAGTGTAACTGACTGGCTCAGAAGAGCCCACTGAGTCAGCCCTTAAGGCCAGTGTGCAGAAGTTGTCAAAACGTGTTTTTCAGCACAAATAAACACGTTTTGGCAACTTTGGTCACCAACATGTAAGTTATAGGGCAGGAACAGAACACTTTTCAAAACGTGTTTTTCAGCCCGAGATAAACGCGTTTTCTCAACCCTTGGAATCACAGTGTAACTGACTGGCTCAGAAGAGCCCACTGAGTCAGCCCTTAACCCCAGTGTGCAGAAGTTGTCAAAACGTGTTTTTCAGCACAAATAAACACGTTTTGGCAACTTTGGTCACCAACATGTAAGTTATAGGCCAGGAACAGAACACTTTTCAAAACGTGTTTTTCAGCCCGAGATAAACGCGTTTTCTCAACCCTTGGAATCACAGTGTAACTGACTGGCTCAGAAGAGCCACTGAGTCAGCCCTTAACCCCAGTGTGCAGAAGTTGTCAAAACGTGTTTTTCAGCACAAATAAACACGTTTTGGCAACTTTGGTCACCAACATGTAAGTTATAGGGCAGGAACAGAACACTTTTCAAAACGTGTTTTTCAGCCCAGATAAACGCGTTTTCTCAACCCTTGGAATCACAGTGTAACTGACTGGCTCAGAAGAGCCCACTGAGTCAGCCCTTAACCCCAGTGTGCAGAAGTTGTCAAAACGTGTTTTTCAGCACAAATAAACACGTTTTGGCAACTTTGGTCACCAACATGTAAGTTATAGGGCAGGAACAGAACACTTTTCAAAACGTGTTTTTCAGCCCGAGATAAACGCGTTTTCCTCAACCCTTGGAATCACAGTGTAACTGACTGGCTCAGAAGAGCCCACTGAGTCAGCCCTTAACCCCAGTGTGCAGAAGTTGTCAAAACGTGTTTTTCAGCACAAATAAACACGTTTTGGCAACTTTGGTCACCAACATGTAAGTTATAGGCAGGAACAGAACACTTTTCAAAACGTGTTTTTCAGCCCGAGATAAACGCGTTTTCTCAACCCTTGGAATCACAGTGTAACTGACTGGCTCAGAAGAGCCCACTGAGTCAGCCCTTAACCCCAGTGTGCAGAAGTTGTCAAAACGTGTTTTTCAGCACAAATAAACACGTTTTGGCAACTTTGGTCACCAACATGTAAGTTATAGGGCAGGAACAGAACACTTTTCAAAACGTGTTTTTCAGCCCGAGATAAACGCGTTTTCTCAACCCTTGGAATCACAGTGTAACTGACTGGCTCAGAAGAGCCCACTGAGTCAGCCCTTAACCCAGTGTGCAGAAGTTGTCAAAACGTGTTTTTCAGCACAAATAAACACGTTTTGGCAACTTTGGTCACCAACATGTAAGTTATAGGGCAGGAACAGAACACTTTTCAAAACGTGTTTTTCAGCCCGAGATAACGCGTTTTCTCAACCCTTGGAATCACAGTGTAACTGACTGGCTCAGAAGAGCCCACTGAGTCAGCCCTTAACCCCAGTGTGCAGAAGTTGTCAAAACGTGTTTTTCAGCACAAATAAACACGTTTTGGCAACTTTGGTCACCAACATGTAAGTTATAGGGCAGGAACAGAACACTTTTCAAAACGTGTTTTTCAGCCCGAGATAAACGCGTTTTCTCAACCCTTGGAATCACAGTGTAACTGACTGGCTCAGAAGAGCCCACTGAGTCAGCCCTTAAGCCCAGTGTGCAGAAGTTGTCAAAACGTGTTTTTCAGCACAAATAAACACGTTTTGGCAACTTTGGTCACCAACATGTAAGTTATAGGGCAGGAACAGAACACTTTTCAAAACGTGTTTTTTCAGCCCGAGATAAACGCGTTTTCTCAACCCTTGGAATCACAGTGTAACTGACTGGCTCAGAAGAGCCCACTGAGTCAGCCCTTAACCCCAGTGTGCAGAAGTTGTCAAAACGTGTTTTTCAGCACAAATAAACACGTTTTGGCAACTTTGGTCACCAACATGTAAGTTATAGGGCAGGAACAGAACACTTTTCAAAACGTGTTTTTCAGCCCGAGATAAACGCGTTTTCTCAACCCTTGGAATCACAGTGTAACTGACTGGCTCAGAAGAGCCCACTGAGTCAGCCCTTAACCCCAGTGTGCAGAAGTTGTCAAAACGTGTTTTTCAGCACAATAAACACGTTTTGGCAACTTTGGTCACCAACATGTAAGTTATAGGGCAGGAACAGAACACTTTTCAAAACGTGTTTTTCAGCCCGAGATAAAACGCGTTTTCCTCAACCCTTGGAATCACAGTGTAACTGACTGGCTCAGAAGAGCCCACTGAGTCAGCCCTTAAGCCCAGTGTGCAGAAGTTGTCAAAACGTGTTTTTCAGCACAAATAAACACGTTTTGGCAACTTTGGTCACCAACATGTAAGTTATAGGGCAGGAACAGAACACTTTTCAAAACGTGTTTTTCAGCCCGAGATAAACGCGTTTTCTCAACCCTTGGAATCACAGTGTAACTGACTGGCTCAGAAGAGCCCACTGAGTCAGCCCTTAACCCCAGTGTGCAGAAGTTGTCAAAACGTGTTTTTTCAGCACAAATAAACACGTTTTGGCAACTTTGGTCACCAACATGTAAGTTATAGGGCAGGAACAGAACACTTTTCAAAACGTGTTTTTCAGCCCGAGATAAACGCGTTTTCTCAACCCTTGGAATCACAGTGTAACTGACTGGCTCAGAAGAGCCCACTGAGTCAAGCCCTTAACCCCAGTGTGCAGAAGTTGTCAAAACGTGTTTTTCAGCACAAATAAACACGTTTTGGCAACTTTGGTCACCAACATGTAAGTTATAGGGCAGGAACAGAACACTTTCAAAACGTGTTTTTCAGCCCGAGATAAACGCGTTTTCTCAACCCTTGGAATCACAGTGTAACTGACTGGCTCAGAAGAGCCCACTGAGTCAGCCCTTAACCCCAGTGTGCAGAAGTTGTCAAAACGTGTTTTTCAGCACAAATAAACACGTTTTGGCAACTTTGGTCACCAACATGTAAGTTATAGGGCAGGAAACAGAACACTTTTCAAAACGTGTTTTTCAGCCCGAGATAAACGCGTTTTCTCAACCCTTGGAATCACAGTGTAACTGACTGGCTCAGAAGAGCCCACTGAGTCAGCCCTTAACCCCAGTGTGCAGAAGTTGTCAAAACGTGTTTTTCAGCACAAATAAACACGTTTTGGCAACTTTGGTCACCAACATGTAAGTTATAGGGCAGGAACAGAACACTTTTCAAAACGTGTTTTTCAGCCCGAGATAAACGCGTTTTCTCAACCCTTGGAATCACAGTGTAACTGACTGGCTCAGAAGAGCCCACTGAGTCAGCCCTTAACCCCAGTGTGCAGAAGTTGTCAAAACGTGTTTTTCAGCACAAATAAACACGTTTTGGCAACTTTGGTCACCAACATGTAAGTTATAGGGCAGGAACAGAACACTTTTCAAAACGTGTTTTTCAGCCCGAGATAAACGCGTTTTCTCAACCCTTGGAATCACAGTGTAACTGACTGGCTCAGAAGAGCCCACTGAGTCAGCCCTTAACCCCAGTGTGCAGAAGTTGTCAAAACGTGTTTTTCAGCACAAATAAACACGTTTTGGCAACTTTGGTCACCAACATGTAAGTTATAGGGCAGGAACAGAACACTTTTCAAAACGTGTTTTTCAGCCCGAGATAAACGCGTTTTCTCAACCCTTGGAATCACAGTGTAACTGACTGGCTCAGAAGAGCCCACTGAGTCAGCCCTTAACCCCAGTGTGCAGAAGTTGTCAAAACGTGTTTTTCAGCACAAATAAACACGTTTTGGCAACTTTGGTCACCAACATGTAAGTTATAGGGCAGGAACAGAACACTTTTCAAAACGTGTTTTTCAGCCCGAGATAAACGCGTTTTCTCAACCCTTGGAATCACAGTGTAACTGACTGGCTCAGAAGAGCCCACTGAGTCAGCCCTTAACCCCAGTGTGCAGAAGTTGTCAAAACGTGTTTTTCAGCACAAATAAACACGTTTTGGCAACTTTGGTCACCAACATGTAAGTTATAGGGCAGGAACAGAACACTTTTCAAAACGTGTTTTTCAGCCCGAGATAAACGCGTTTTCTCAACCCTTGGAATCACAGTGTAACTGACTGGCTCAGAAGAGCCCACTGAGTCAGCCCTTAACCCCAGTGTGCAGAAGTTGTCAAAACGTGTTTTTCAGCACAAATAAACACGTTTTGGCAACTTTGGTCACCAACATGTAAGTTATAGGGCAGGAACAGAACACTTTTCAAAACGTGTTTTTCAGCCCGAGATAAACGCGTTTTCTCAACCCTTGGAATCACAGTGTAACTGACTGGCTCAGAAGAGCCCACTGAGTCAGCCCTTAACCCCAGTGTGCAGAAGTTGTCAAAACGTGTTTTTCAGCACAAATAAACACGTTTTGGCAACTTTGGTCACCAACATGTAAGTTATAGGGCAGGAACAGAACACTTTTCAAAACGTGTTTTTCAGCCCGAGATAAACGCGTTTTCTCAACCCTTGGAATCACAGTGTAACTGACTGGCTCAGAAGAGCCCACTGAGTCAGCCCTTAACCCCAGTGTGCAGAAGTTGTCAAAACGTGTTTTTCAGCACAAATAAACACGTTTTGGCAACTTTGGTCACCAACATGTAAGTTATAGGGCAGGAACAGAACACTTTTCAAAACGTGTTTTTCAGCCCGAGATAAACGCGTTTTCTCAACCCTTGGAATCACAGTGTAACTGACTGGCTCAGAAGAGCCCACTGAGTCAGCCCTTAACCCCAGTGTGCAGAAGTTGTCAAAACGTGTTTTTCAGCACAAATAAACACGTTTTGGCAACTTTGGTCACCAACATGTAAGTTATAGGGCAGGAACAGAACACTTTTCAAAACGTGTTTTTCAGCCCGAGATAAACGCGTTTTCTCAACCCTTGGAATCACAGTGTAACTGACTGGCTCAGAAGAGCCCACTGAGTCAGCCCTTAACCCCAGTGTGCAGAAGTTGTCAAAACGTGTTTTTCAGCACAAATAAACACGTTTTGGCAACTTTGGTCACCAACATGTAAGTTATAGGGCAGGAACAGAACACTTTTCAAAACGTGTTTTTCAGCCCGAGATAAACGCGTTTTCTCAACCCTTGGAATCACAGTGTAACTGACTGGCTCAGAAGAGCCCACTGAGTCAGCCCTTAACCCCAGTGTGCAGAAGTTGTCAAAACGTGTTTTTCAGCACAAATAAACACGTTTTGGCAACTTTGGTCACCAACATGTAAGTTATAGGGCAGGAACAGAACACTTTTCAAAACGTGTTTTTCAGCCCGAGATAAACGCGTTTTCTCAACCCTTGGAATCACAGTGTAACTGACTGGCTCAGAAGAGCCCACTGAGTCAGCCCTTAACCCCAGTGTGCAGAAGTTGTCAAAACGTGTTTTTCAGCACAAATAAACACGTTTTGGCAACTTTGGTCACCAACATGTAAGTTATAGGGCAGGAACAGAACACTTTTCAAAACGTGTTTTTCAGCCCGAGATAAACGCGTTTTCTCAACCCTTGGAATCACAGTGTAACTGACTGGCTCAGAAGAGCCCACTGAGTCAGCCCTTAACCCCAGTGTGCAGAAGTTGTCAAAACGTGTTTTTCAGCACAAATAAACACGTTTTGGCAACTTTGGTCACCAACATGTAAGTTATAGGGCAGGAACAGAACACTTTTCAAAACGTGTTTTTCAGCCCGAGATAAACGCGTTTTCTCAACCCTTGGAATCACAGTGTAACTGACTGGCTCAGAAGAGCCCACTGAGTCAGCCCTTAACCCCAGTGTGCAGAAGTTGTCAAAACGTGTTTTTCAGCACAAATAAACACGTTTTGGCAACTTTGGTCACCAACATGTAAGTTATAGGGCAGGAACAGAACACTTTTCAAAACGTGTTTTTCAGCCCGAGATAAACGCGTTTTCTCAACCCTTGGAATCACAGTGTAACTGACTGGCTCAGAAGAGCCCACTGAGTCAGCCCTTAACCCCAGTGTGCAGAAGTTGTCAAAACGTGTTTTTCAGCACAAATAAACACGTTTTGGCAACTTTGGTCACCAACATGTAAGTTATAGGGCAGGAACAGAACACTTTTCAAAACGTGTTTTTCAGCCCGAGATAAACGCGTTTTCTCAACCCTTGGAATCACAGTGTAACTGACTGGCTCAGAAGAGCCCACTGAGTCAGCCCTTAACCCCAGTGTGCAGAAGTTGTCAAAACGTGTTTTTCAGCACAAATAAACACGTTTTGGCAACTTTGGTCACCAACATGTAAGTTATAGGGCAGGAACAGAACACTTTTCAAAACGTGTTTTTCAGCCCGAGATAAACGCGTTTTCTCAACCCTTGGAATCACAGTGTAACTGACTGGCTCAGAAGAGCCCACTGAGTCAGCCCTTAACCCCAGTGTGCAGAAGTTGTCAAAACGTGTTTTTCAGCACAAATAAACACGTTTTGGCAACTTTGGTCACCAACATGTAAGTTATAGGGCAGGAACAGAACACTTTTCAAAACGTGTTTTTCAGCCCGAGATAAACGCGTTTTCTCAACCCTTGGAATCACAGTGTAACTGACTGGCTCAGAAGAGCCCACTGAGTCAGCCCTTAACCCCAGTGTGCAGAAGTTGTCAAAACGTGTTTTTCAGCACAAATAAACACGTTTTGGCAACTTTGGTCACCAACATGTAAGTTATAGGGCAGGAACAGAACACTTTTCAAAACGTGTTTTTCAGCCCGAGATAAACGCGTTTTCTCAACCCTTGGAATCACAGTGTAACTGACTGGCTCAGAAGAGCCCACTGAGTCAGCCCTTAACCCCAGTGTGCAGAAGTTGTCAAAACGTGTTTTTCAGCACAAATAAACACGTTTTGGCAACTTTGGTCACCAACATGTAAGTTATAGGGCAGGAACAGAACACTTTTCAAAACGTGTTTTTCAGCCCGAGATAAACGCGTTTTCTCAACCCTTGGAATCACAGTGTAACTGACTGGCTCAGAAGAGCCCACTGAGTCAGCCCTTAACCCCAGTGTGCAGAAGTTGTCAAAACGTGTTTTTCAGCACAAATAAACACGTTTTGGCAACTTTGGTCACCAACATGTAAGTTATAGGGCAGGAACAGAACACTTTTCAAAACGTGTTTTTCAGCCCGAGATAAACGCGTTTTCTCAACCCTTGGAATCACAGTGTAACTGACTGGCTCAGAAGAGCCCACTGAGTCAGCCCTTAACCCCAGTGTGCAGAAGTTGTCAAAACGTGTTTTTCAGCACAAATAAACACGTTTTGGCAACTTTGGTCACCAACATGTAAGTTATAGGGCAGGAACAGAACACTTTTCAAAACGTGTTTTTCAGCCCGAGATAAACGCGTTTTCTCAACCCTTGGAATCACAGTGTAACTGACTGGCTCAGAAGAGCCCACTGAGTCAGCCCTTAACCCCAGTGTGCAGAAGTTGTCAAAACGTGTTTTTCAGCACAAATAAACACGTTTTGGCAACTTTGGTCACCAACATGTAAGTTATAGGGCAGGAACAGAACACTTTTCAAAACGTGTTTTTCAGCCCGAGATAAACGCTTTTCTCAACCCTTGGAATCACAGTGTAACTGACTGGCTCAGAAGAGCCCACTGAGTCAGCCCTTAACCCCAGTGTGCAGAAGTTGTCAAAACGTGTTTTTCAGCACAAATAAACACGTTTTGGCAACTTTGGTCACCAACATGTAAGTTATAGGGCAGGAACAGAACACTTTTCAAAACGTGTTTTTCAGCCCGAGATAAACGCGTTTTCTCAACCCTTGGAATCACAGTGTAACTGACTGGCTCAGAAGAGCCCACTGAGTCAGCCCTTAACCCCAGTGTGCAGAAGTTGTCAAAACGTGTTTTTCAGCACAAATAAACACGTTTTGGCAACTTTGGTCACCAACATGTAAGTTATAGGGCAGGAACAGAACACTTTTCAAAACGTGTTTTTCAGCCCGAGATAAACGCGTTTTCTCAACCCTTGGAATCACAGTGTAACTGACTGGCTCAGAAGAGCCCACTGAGTCAGCCCTTAACCCCAGTGTGCAGAAGTTGTCAAAACGTGTTTTTCAGCACAAATAAACACGTTTTGGCAACTTTGGTCACCAACATGTAAGTTATAGGGCAGGAACAGAACACTTTTCAAAACGTGTTTTTCAGCCCGAGATAAACGCGTTTTCTCAACCCTTGGAATCACAGTGTAACTGACTGGCTCAGAAGAGCCCACTGAGTCAGCCCTTAACCCCAGTGTGCAGAAGTTGTCAAAAC